>NC_056454.1:16069893-16369893 GCF_018296145.1 Oncorhynchus tshawytscha | reverse complement strand
TGGAACGACGCATCTCTCCTCTCCTCCTCTCCACAGAACACCCTCCATCCCTTGCTCTTTAATAGACTCTTACCTTGATTACCAACACAAACTTCTCTCGTTCACACAGCCTCAGAGGCCAGTAGAAAATGAATATTTTGTGCTCCTCTCTGTTTTACTGCAGCATTGTAAGAAAGCTCTAAAATTTCATTTTTACTTTTAAAATCTATTGTACGTGGTTAAATATGTTTTAGAAAGATGAAAGTTGTGGTAAAAAGATACTCCAATTATTGAATCCTCAAAGGAGGTCCAATATGCTGATTGGATTTCCGACACGACAGAGAGGAGAGAGAGAAAGAGAGAGAGAGAGAGATCAAAACCTTTCCTCCAGCAAAACATCTGTAGCCGTCCATTTAACGTGTAATGAAAGCAGATTCCTCCATGAATACTCCCAGAGGGAATTGCACAGCCATGTTTTTAGACCATGGGATTTGTTCTACGACACCAGATCTCAGTGTAGGCAGTACTCGGCAAATCTCTCCCAAACCATCAACACTCCCATTGCATCTCACCAATTTGGACAGGAATCTTATTTTTGTCTAATCTCCTCCGGCACCCAGACAGCCCATGGCCAGCACTTTGTCTTTATGTGTGTGTGCGTGTGTAATTAGTTTGGCTTTGGGAGTGTAATATTGAGCCGCGATATTGCAGCATTTACGGCTTACTTTAGAGCCATCATTTGGAGGTTATGGGGAGAGGTTACGAGGGTGGACACTCGCCAGAGGGCCTTGCATATTTGATTATAATCACTCTGGACCCATAAAACCACATGGTGTTTTTTTTTTTTGTGGCAGCAGACGAACCTGGGAGTGGACAGAGGGATGGGGATGTGATGAATTGCAGCCAGGGCTGAGTGGTAGTGAGGATCCCATGGAAAACAGATCGAGGTCAGGATAATCTAGAGGTCACAGGAGAAAGTGTAGACACATGCATGAATGTGTGGCAAGAGGGGCAGGGAGAGGGCTCAACATGAATGTATGGCAAAGAGGGGCAGAGAGGGGGGTCCAACATGTATGCTATCATACCAGGGTTGCCATGGTTTCCCCCAACCTGACACTTAACTAACACTACTGATTGGTTTGAGAGGCCACACACCCAGGTCTAAATGAGAATCTGATTGAACGGCAAGTATACTGTACAAATACAGCAGGTGTGTGGTCTTCCTGGAGCCTGCTTGGACACCCTGGCTGTAGTCTGGACTCAAATGCTATAGAAACTCTTAAGAATCAACTATTTTATTTGTACAGTACTGTGCACTCAGATCACAGCCCCTTCCAGAGTATTTCCTGTTGGCGTTGTTCAGCCAGGAGGTTCATCTGCCAATAGTCTATCAGATCCTGGGGTTGCTAGGAAGACTACGCTGGGCCGCTGGGCCGGGGATCAAAATAGATCTGGATGTATAATGCCACAAAGGCTAATTGGAAACGTCAGAGAAACGTCTGTGTCACAGCTGAGATCTAACGGCTAGGATCTAACCACCAGATAACCACTGTAAAATGGACTGGAGGGGGCCATATCAAATGGGGTTAAATGGCTTTAAGGAAACTCAATTGTATCGTATAGGCATGAAATGGCATGCATAACAACAGTGCTGGGCATGACAGTCGATCATTAGCTCCTGATGCTAATTTGATGGGATCTTATGGATATTCTTCTGGCGTGGCAAGTAGATGATAATGCTCTAGATAGCCTCAAGATAAGTGTATGATCAAAGCAGAGCATTGACTTTTACAGCACGTGAATGTCTAATATATACAGTAAAACCATTTGAATCTTCATAGGGCTCTTCAAACAGTCTGGTTCGTGACTTAACACGCCTTTGGCTCGGCAACAGAAACCTTTGAACGCTCTGCTCTTCTCACACATTGGAGTCTTTACTTTGGAGGGACTGATAACGGGTCGTCTAGTGACAGAGGGTCCTCTTTCTGTGATCGCTCCCCAGAGAACGTGACATCATCAGTGACATCATCACATCCTTTGGATGATTATGGACTCATGGCACAAATATCTCGCATGTCCAATGGAGAATTTATTAATTTACATAAAACTTTCTTTCTCTCTCTCCTCCCCCTGTCACTGGGTAAAATATTGTTCTCCCCTACACATTTGAACCTGCCTCTTCTGAAAGATGAAATGGCGCCTAGTTAGGCCGTGTTCTTTCACTGCCGTGTCAGAACTCTGTATTGATCCAGAGTATGATTGAAAGTACATAGTCTCCAAGAGAAATATAGAACATATTTCAAGTGCATTCAAGATATGGCTCTTTGTTTGGAGGCTTTTTTGTGAGAAAGTATGTATGAAATTAGTACAGAAAGACATCCCGTTGAGAAATGGATCTGAAACAAGCCCAGACGTATGTATTTATAGCATACAGAATGACGTTTTTCCACCGCTGCCACCAACCATGAAGATTTTCCCCTTATTTTCGCCAGGAAGTGGTAGTTATAGAGAAGAAAAGAAGGGAGGAAGAGGAGGAGGTGGAGGAGAGGGAGTAGAGGTGATGGATTACACCGAGAGGAGGAGGAAGGCAGAAGTGTGTCAGGTTGGGGAAGCAGGGAGCACTTGAGTTTTTAACTTTGCAGCCGGCCTCTCCTGGCGCTCGTCAGCAGGTGTTTGACTGTAGCACAGGGGCTGCCGACGGTAATGTGAAGACACCAGGAGAGCAGAAGCATCCTAACCACCATGATAAATTATTCCTCCTTTTCTTCTCTTCTCCTCTCTTCTATTCTCTAACTCCACCACTCTCTCTTCTCTCCCCTTGAGCTAATGGGTTCTCCATGCCAGATGTATTTGGTATTTTATTAGGATCCCTATTAGCTGTTGCGAAAGTAGCAGCTACTCTTCCTGGGTTCCACACAAAACATAAAACGTGACATAACACAGAACATTAATAGACAAGAACAGCGCAAGGAAAGAACTACATGCATTTAAAGTGTGTGCCTTAGGTGAGAGATGTGGTAACAACTCAGACATGCATGTACACGCACGCAAGAACGCAGGTGTGCACACATACACACACGCACACACACCCTTTGACATGGTCAAATCAGGTGGGAATGAGTAAGAGTGTGTAAGAACAAAGGATAGGTGATAACTGAGCAAACTACTTCCTTTTATGATCTTTGTTGACCTTTTACTCAGCCACTCTCTTTGTCTTTCAATCTTTTTCCCTCCATTCCTCAATGACCTCGTGACACCTCAAACATAATGAGTTTCTCTTTAGTTCCAACCTGATAGAATGTGATGACGTTTCAGAAACTATTTCAGCACACACATGAAAATGTTGTTCTTGTCATGGTGACTCAGTGAATCAAATGAAAATTTAATTCAAGTTTTAATTGGACTAATTTGACTTTATCCTCCCAGCGAAGTCTGAGCATATATCATATTGCACATTTCAACAGCTATAGGAATATTTAGCTTGTTGCCAAGCCAGTAGTCATTCTGAGGTAATTATGACTCAGCCAAGAAGTATGAACGTGGAATTTGCACGAATGTTTCGAAACAGACAAGCTTGTGTAAGCTGGTATCACAACATGACTAATTTGCTTTGGATAAAAGCGTCTGCTAAATGGCATATATTATATTATTACTACACCATTAATTGTGTCTACCATCACAAGCAACTATTTCACCATTTAGAAACCCCTGACACCAACTACGTCAAACAAGTCAAGAACTGTACTGTATCTTCATTATTAGTTTCCGTGGTAGACATTCTTTTTTTGATTAAGGGTTTCTTTACCCATTACAATTGGAATGATTGGCTACGTCTCTGCATCAGATATGTATCTTGTTCGAATCTAAAGCCAGAAATCATTTGAATCAAATACCGCTCTCAACCGTGACTAATTCTTCAGACACTTGTGCTGTCTATTAAAGCTCATCTGGTGGGGACACTGGTCACAGACTCATGGTTCACATACCTCTTTATTCGTCCCTTTGTTCTCTCTTTCCCCATAACTCCGTCTCTCTAACGCAAGCTCAAGGCTAAATGTCTGTCACCTTTCTTTGCCCTACAAAGAGTTACTCAACACCCGTGGTGCGTATTCATCATTCCTTCACAACCAGTGTCCTTTTTGGTGGCTGAGTTATTTTAGTCTTTTGCGGTGTCATCATTAACAGGAAACAGTCGTTATAAACATGTTATATCCTGAAGCCCATGTGATAACTATTTCGAGAACCATGACGTTATCGTACTCTACTGCGGTAATTCTTTTCTCGCGTCCAAAGTTCTCCCATGGAAAGTGCAACGAGCTGAATACTGAAAGCTACTAGCTTTTTCCTACCGCTGCCAATTGAATTTGACATCGTCGTGATCAGAAGTCAAACCAGGTGGCTCCTCAATGCATTGAAGGGTGACCACCATCTGGGGGCAATGGACACATACACAGTGCCAGTTGAAGACAGGTACATAAAATGTTAGCTACAAAAACACTGAGGATACAGCATAAACGTTCTGAAAGAACCGGTGGTGTGATTTCCCCATTTTCACAATTGATTCAATTGGGTCACATCCCTTTATATAACCCACATCTCTATGACTGACAACTCACGTGGGGAAAAAATCCCTTCTTGTGGTACTGACACCAAGTCAAATCTTGGATAGAGTTGCTGAGAGTTCATTAGCTATGTCTTATGAGGACAATTCCCCTCTGAGAAATGAGCTACGAATGCATAGCCACAGATGCGCGCCGTATGTGTAGCTGCAGCTAAGGTGTGAGCTTTGGATCGATACAAGCTATCCAGACAGTTGTGGTGTGTTCTGTGGCCTCCCTTTCTCTCGTCTCTGTCTCGTCTCCCGTTGTTTCAAAGGTGGCTGTCAAACCACTGAGCTTAAACAATCAACTAGGTTTTCCTCGATAGCTCCACCATCCTCGGATCTAAAGATATGATAAGGATATAGTTTTGGCTTCGTCAGGGGAGATCTGCTGTCTGACTAGAATCCACACACACACACACACACACACACATGCAGGCACACACACTTATGTATATACACACACACACACACACACACACACACACACAGACCACCAGCAGCGTATGACATCAGGTGTCTGATTTCTGATAAGAACTTGGAGAGAAAAAAAGGGAAAGTGGAAAAGAGAGAAAGCTGCTTCTGTGGTTGAAATCAAAGCTGGGTAATCTGCCGTGGTAATCAGAGTGGCAGTTCAGGTGAAATTAGTTATGCTGATCTGCTCTGATCTTTTAAAGTATTGGACGTATATCAACCTCCGACTGGATGGATTTAGAACGTCTATCTGATTGGATGGGAAATCAAAGCCCTGGGAATGCCCGATGTGTGAAGGATTGCTGAAGCAAAGGTGAACTTCTACTCTCAACACAGTCGCCTTAGATTTAGCATGACTTGGGTTCCTTTTTTCTAGTTCTTCAGCTCCAGGAAAGGTTCAGATTCAAAGCTCTTCTTCCCATCTGTAGGCCTGTCCTAAACATATCGAAGAAGCCATTGAACACGCGCATCTTTGGCAGCTAGCCCAAGTTCTTTATTTAACATTGGAGCCACGTACAGTATGCACATCCCCTGAGGGAATGAGGAACGGAACAAATAGAGAACCTGTTCTGATGAAATATAGATTCAAACACGTGTGACCTTTACATGTTTAATGCAGTCCAGTGTACACACAGGCACTTAAATATAGCTTTCACTTAAATCTGTGTGTTACCTACCGGGCAGACTCCCTTGGCCTCCATTGTTCAGTCTCTCCTGCTTTCTTGTTTGACCGATCATCAATGTGCATCCAAGTATTACTGAAAGCCATGCACTGTGCCAAAATGAGTGTGTGTGTGTGTGTGTGTGTGTGTGTGTGTGTGTGTGTGTGAGAGAGAGACAGATGCACACATAAAGTAGATGCACAGACACACACACATACAGACTGAATCATCAGTGGCTTAGCAGGATTGTTATGTTTTTGCCATAGGGCAGAGAGAAAAACGTGCAGTTTAATACATGGAGATCCTATTAAGTTTCAAATTCCTAATTCTATGATTAAATTTTTTTTTTTCTAATTTTGCCATGAGGCTGAGAGAAAATGTTGCTGTTTTCGAGCTAATTTCCTGTAATTCCCTCAAAGAAGTTCATGGCTTATGACATGTTCATATGCTATCTGGGGGGCCCAACCTCCAGGGGGAGGAGGGTTTGGGGGCCCCCAAAGATCATAGGGGGGAGGGGGGTGCTACGCCATTGAGACTCACATGCACTGCCACACAGTTTGATTTACAGTAAACTTGGATTCCATGTTTTATCTTAATTGGTCAGCAGAATTGGTAATTTGATCCTGATGCATGGCAGAGCCTCTCTCTGTTATGATGCGAGCGGGTATGGAATCCCTTGGAATCCCTAATCAGCAGCCCATCCTTTGAGGTTGGACATAACAGACAAGCTACTCTCAATGAGCTGCAATCAGAGGACGGGTTTTTGTTGTGTGTGTTTATTTTCGTGAGGGCTAGACAAAATATAATACCCCCTCCATTAACATTCTCCATCTAGAGGCAGAAAGGATAAAGGAATATACAGTAGAGTACCCCATGATAAAAGAATCAGGGTTAACGTTTAGCCTGTTATGAATATGATACCCTGCCTTAATTGTATTGCCTTTGTGACACATCCTGCACAGATGCCTATCCCAATCTTTGGCCAGTCTGTGGTAACCTAGTCTACTGCATTGAATCCAGACCCTACAAGAGACAATTCCATAGCTCCCACAGATCCCCCATCCTTGTGTGCCAAATGCCCAGCCCATTATTGTCCCACTGTATGCTATTGTAGCTTATTCTACTATATTGAATCCAGCCAAACCAGAGGCAATCCCCTAGTAAAGCAGGCAGGCAGGGTCATGGACAGAAGTATCGCCAATGCTGAAGCTCGTGGACAGAGGTAACATCTGGTGTCCAATATAGTGGAGTCGTCTCACCGTAGTTTCGAGGACATACTGGACACTGACGAAATTGGTCTATCCTGTGTTTTAAGGCCAGGCACCACAGGTTGAAATTATTATTATTTTTATTACAATTGCAGCTCACTAGTAACTGACCCATTCCTGGGTAGCACATCATTGGTTCTCCATTGGCACGTGAGAGCGATACATTATACATTTAATCAAAACTGTTGCACCTACAAACGTATTCAGTCTGAAAGGTGGCAAGTGTAATGTTCACCTTTTGGATGATGTAGTCCTGTCCTTATCCGACGCCTAGATCTTGTGCTAGGTCGGGGCAATACATTTGTTTTCTATTGCTAACAACCCTGTTAAAAATCCAGTGTGTGTTTCTCGATAACAGCTGAACGGATCATGACGAGATGCGGGGAGTGTGTTGTGTACCTCCAATCAAGTTGATTTGCAAGGTTTCATATTGGCTTAGATATGATGGTAGGGATATTTGAATTTAACAATGAGCATCAACCTGAGCCTACTATAGTTGGGTCTCAATGGAAGCGCAGGCAAAGCAACTGGAGGAATGGGCAGCAGAGACAACATGCTTCTTAATTGAAAAAAAGTCTGTAAAACTAAGAATCTGCTTCTCTAAAAATCCTCCCCAATCAGCATCACTAATGCTGGTTGGACAGGCTGTGGCTTTCACTAGATAACCAGTGGTGACCGACACAGTGAAAAAGGCTTCAAAGTCTCTCCACTTCCTGACTGTGACGGCAAGAAACAGCTGATGACCTTGAGGAAATCTGAACCTCTTTCCGACTATGCCTGGAGTATGCCAGTGTGTTGCTGGTGGGCTACACAAAGAAGCAGCAAGCTGCACTGGACAGGGTACAGGAAAAAGGAAGCAAGATAATAACAAAAAACAGAGACATCCCACTGACACTTCCACCACTACAGTCATGGAGAGTCATGGAGAGAGCAAGCAACAGTAAGACTGGACTGGACCTCACACTCAACGTCAACAAAACTAAGGAGATGATTGTGGACTTCAGGAAACAGCAGAGGGAACACCCCAGAGGGAACACCCCCCCATCCACATCGATGGAACAGTAGTGGAGAGGGTAGCAAGTTTTAAGTTCCTCGGCATACACATCACAGACAAACTGAATTGGTCCACTCACACAGACAGCATCGTGAGGAAGGCGCAGCAGCGCCTCTTCAACCTCAGGAGGCTGAAGAAATTCGGCTTGTCACCAAAAGCACTCACAAACTTCTACAGATGCACAATCGAGAGCATCCTGGCGGGCTGTATCACCGCCTGGTATGGCAACTGCACCGCCCTCAACCGTAAGGCTCTCCAGAGGGTAGTGAGGTCTGCACAACGCATCACCGGGGGCAAACTACCTGCCCTCCAGGACACCTACACCACCCGATGCTACAGGAAGGCCATAAAGATCATCAAGGACATCAACCACCCGAGCCACTGCCTGTTCACCCCGCTGTCATCCAGAAGGCGAGGTCAGTACAGGTGCATCAAAGCTGGGACCGAGAGACTGAAAAACAGCTTCTATCTCAAGGCCATCAGACTGTTAAACAGCCACCACTAACATTGAGTGGCTACTGCCAACACACTGTCAATGACACTGACTCTACTCCAGCCACTTTAATCATGGGAATTGATGGGAAATGATGTAAATATATCACTAGCCACTTTAAACAATGCTACCTTATATAATGTTACTTACCCTACATTGTTCATCTCATATGCATACGTTGATACTGTACTCTATATCATCGACTGCATCCTTATGTAATACATGTATCACTAGCCACTTTAACTATGCCACTTGGTTTACATACTTATCTCATATGTATATACTGTACTCGATATCATCTACTGTATCTTGCCTATGCTGCTCTGTACCATCACTCATTCATATATCCTTATGTACATATTCTTTATCCCCTTACACTGTGTATAAGACAGTAGTTTTTTTGGAATTGTTAGTTAGATTACTTGTTCGTTATTACTGCATTGTCGGAACTAGAAGCACAAGCATTTCGCTACACTCGCATTAACATCTGCTAACCATGTGTATGTGACAAATAAAATTTGATTTGATTTGACATGCACTAACATGACCACCCTCTCGACATGGTCTACTTCCACATAAAAAGGAAGACAGCACCCTGAAATCAGAACCAACTGTCCAGCATCAACGCAAGGACAAATAGGCAGAACAAGTCTCCCATGGCCATCTGACTTTTTAATGAACAACTATGACTTTTAAACTGTGATTTATTTTACAGTTTTTTCCAACAGCTTACACACAAAATCTTTTCATGTCACACGATTTTTGAAACCTCTCACTCAAAGTGCAAAACTACAAACCAAATATCCAAAACCATAAGCTATTTCTCAGCGTTCGACTCAGTTCTCAATTGCATAAAACACTTTTTTCAAAACACTACACACAATTATCTACCTAAAACACAAAAATCGAACAGGAAGTGACTTGCTTTCCTTTTCCAAACACAACCAATCAAAATGCTACACTTATTCACTAGGTCACACACACACTCCTCACATGTGCAAACACTAATAGCTTAACTGATCACTAACCAATCACTGCTTTACTGTAGTATAGGCCTATAAATAGGTCAAAGGTCAGATGACCTGTTTTGAACAATGGATGCCAACAATGGACAGAGAGCAAGAGGAGTAGGAGGGAGAGGAAGAGGACGAGGGCAAAGAAGAGAAGGAAGGAGAGCCATCTCTGATGAGATTAGGGCAAAACTTGTTGATCATGTGATCAACCACGGTTTGACCATGAGAGAGGCTGGACTGGGAGTCCAGCCCAACTTGAGTCGATTTACAGTGGCGTCCATAATTCAAACCTTCAGAAATGAGAACAGGTATGCAACTATCTAATGACTATTTTAGCATTACAGTAATGTACTGTAAAATACGTATGACTTCATAGTATTGCATAAACATTTGTAACTCTAAGCCATCCATTTACTGCACTGCATTGAATGAATGAGGTTGGTTATCATGCTGTACTACATTTTTTTTTACATTGTTTACAGTTCCTATGCTGAACACATACTGTGTTTGAATTCTGTACAGATTGGAAAGGCAAAGACATCATGGAGGACGAGGACGCTTGTTTACAGATGTACAAGAGACTGCAATTATAAATATGGTCTATGTGGGGACATAGAGGTTGCCTCTGTCCAAGGTTGGATACGCCATGCTAGGAGACACTTCCCTCGATGTTCGGCAAGAGAAAACGTATCTTGTGATGTGGACGAAGTATTGTGGCCAGACTCAGGCCGGAGAAGAGATGAAGCGTAGCTTAGCACTAGTGACTGCCCCCCCCCACCAATTCCTGGACTGACCCCCCGGGACCCCACACACACAATTGTGTTCTTTACTGTATTCTAAAGAATATACTTTTGGTTTACATATGTTTATGGTTTTGTTGTATGCTACTGTATACAACAGTAATGTTTGGCCTAATAAATATTTTCTGTTTCTACATTGCATTGGTGTTTACAGTGTACTTGTTACCCCTCTCAGCAGATTACTTTCACTGTAGAACATTGCATTGGTGTTTACAGTGTACTTATTACCCCGCTCAGCAGATTACTTTCACTGTAGAACATTGTACTGAAATGTAGATAATAAGCCTATGAAAGACCAAATAGCTTTAGATTTAGAACAACACTGTTTACATGGTGTATCCAAAAATGTAGTATCATGAAAGCAGTGTTTGCCATTTGATGCAAATGCTTCATTCTGACATGTGTTTATGGCATTTTGAATGCAGTGTTACATTTTGAAGGAGATGTGAGGCATTTTGCATTTCGTGAGTGCAGTTTTGGGAATTGTGTGTAGAGTTTTGAAAAAAGGAGACAGTTTTGAAAACTTGTGTAAGCAGTTGGAAAAAACTTTAAGCTAGGAACTTTTTAATTGATTGTAATGTCTTGTTTTTTTAAAGTATTGTCTAAATGTAACTGTGCATTCTGCATAACTCAGTCTTGTCGAATGTGAACAAGAATTACATAAAGCAAATGAAAAAGGCAGGCAGACAGCTCCCTTGTCCTCTCACCACCACTTCCTCCACTACAGGCTTTTGCCGACTTCACGTCATGTCAGGAACTCGACCTTCCTACTGAGAAAAATGCACACGAATGCCGCTCCAACTTGTAATTACAACTAGGAAACTCGGATATGATCTCTGGACCCCGATCTTTCCCACATGCTGAACTCAGACATCACGCACCACTGAAAATGGAAACAAACATGGCCGTCAATGGTGAGAATGGTTCTTGCTCTCCTTCAGAGCAGGTCACACGTAAGCCACAGCAGCACTCCAAGCCACCTTTCCTCAACCTGCCATGTTATTGTATGTGGTATCAGAGTAAACAACACAGTTGAGTTCAGCAGCTTTTTAGAGATGGTCAGGGAGAGAAGAAATAGGTGTTTAGCCAGCCCAGATAAACACACGAACATACTGGTGAGCAGGGCTAGATAGAAAAGATCTCACTCTCTCTCAAAGAAGTCGGGGCAGATGCCTTATTTACATTTCCCATCCAGTGCGTTTTAAATTATTCCTGGAACAAACTGCTGACTTGTTGAACCGTGCAACCTTGTCATTTTCCCCATTGTCTTAAAACAGACATTTGATTGTTTATCATATCCCATATTCCACCCTGTTATTTTTGTTTACGCAGTAATGGAAATACTTTCCTCCAATGTGTACATTAACAGATGCCAACGGAACCCAACAACAAATTTGATCTCTCCCGGATCAGGAAAAGGAAAACCAATACTGTGAAATAAATCTCCTTGAAATGGTAGAGTAAGGATAATACAGTAGGGAAAACACGGTTTTGGTGATTGACACACACGAACAGTTTAAAAATACTACAAATAGCTGTTCTTATTCATACGGTTGCTACGCTGAGAAAAACATGGGGATGTTGAGGGAAAACTACATTTCCCCTCGACTTTCTCTCAACACGCTATGGCTAAGGAGTCAAATGCTTAAAGGCATGGGATAGAATACTAAGCATTACTACCATATCCTTACTCCTCTTTATACCCTTCTGTCCCCTCTCTCCGTATTGGTGATGTAGTAATGCAACTGTCCCACCGCCTTCACGCACAAAGATACAGCCGCAAGAGAATACTAATGGACATCGATCTGTGTGGAGACATAACATTTCAATCACGGGGACAGTTTCCTCCAAGCCTCAAAAGGTTATTACAATCAATGCACAATAACCGTAATAGTTATTGACCTAAGCGTGGAGGGAAAAAAATGAAAGGATTTTAATGAAGGGTGACTGTGGACTACTCAGCGATGATATCTGTTTCCCTGGTGAATCATTCTAGTCCAGTGGTACTATTTCTGGGGCCTTTGTGGAAAGTGATGGTTTATTTGCACCTGCAGAGACAGGAACATAAAAATGAACAGGGAGTTAACGTAAGACACCTCGCTGAATACCCTTAGCACCATTTTAGAGACGCTCACAACCCCTTCAGGGGGGAGAGAGAGGGAGAGGGATTAAAGGAGGGAGAGAGGTAATGAGCAAGGGACAAAACAGGGTTGGGGGTGGTGAATGCAATGCAACTTCTGCGTGCGACTCTAGCGCCACTGACGAGAGCTGAAGATTGGTTTTAGCACTGAATTTCTCACCTGAATTAAAACAGGAAGCGGCAAAAGAGGTCTGGCTTCCCTACACAACTTGCTCCTACATCAACTAGATGAACTACAGTGTTCTAACAAGGTGGTGACAAGGGAGGTTAGGACTTCTGTTTAACCACTAGGTGACAACTCTGAACGTGGATGTGTTGTGAGCCAAACTGCACTCCTGGTTCTAGTTGTGACTTTGCCAGGTGCTAGGCCTGTGTTGTGTCCCCCCCCCCCCTCTGCTCAGAGTGGCTTATTTACCCTACGTGCAGCCCTCCACACGTAGCATAAACAAACCATTAGCATGCCAGCTAGCAAGCAGTCAATGGTGGCCTAGTTTTAGCCTAGCTAGCACTCAAGCCAATAAATCATCCATCTTCTATCTGCCCATGATTTATGGCTGTGTGGTAGATTCCCCTTTGTGTGAATTGATCATTATTGCACTGTTTTAAAGTGAGAGCCGGAGATAAATACTGGGTCTTGGATGCCACAGCTCTGCCTTGAATATGAGGTGATTTCCATTTAATTGGAGGTAAACCTTAAGCAAATATTGCATATTGAACCCAAATATAAATGTAAAGTGTTGGTTCCATGTTCATGCGGAAATAAACGATCCTAGAAATGTTCCATATGCACAAAAAGCTTATTTGTTTACATACCTGTTAGTGAGCATGTTTCCTTTGCCAAAAATAATCCATCCACCACAAAACTGTGGCATATCAAGAAGCTGATTAAACAGCATGATCATTACACAGGTGCACCTTGTGCTGGGAACAACAAAAGGCCACTCTTGAGACAGATGTCTCAGGTTTCGAGGGAGCGTGCAATTGGCATGCTAACTGCAGGAATGTCCACCAGAGCTGTTGCTCGAGAATGTAATGTTCAGTCCCAGGGGAGTGTAATCTGGGTCTTAGAAAAAACCCGGTGCAGATCCTGGTTCTCCTCCGGTGAATCCCCTTGATGAACACAGTCTGGACTTTCCACCATAGTGATGTTGACAGACACTGCGAGACACCTCCCCTGACACTCCTGTGAGCAACCCAGCAGTCTCCTCTCGGACCAGGAAATAACAGAGCTATGCAAACTCAACCAGGGGAGACCTAAAACAATGGGGTGCGTGGGGGTGTCTATAATCAAGAAGAAAAGAAGCAGCAACAGTGATGTGATGTACGAGCCCTGTCACTATTGGACGATTATCTAAGGCTTGAACCGGAATGGGTGACTGTAGGGGAACCAAAGGGATGCGTAATGCAGTGGCCAGTGTGCTATCTAAAAAAATCCTGTCAGCTCCAGAATCAATCAGAGCTAATGGCAGTGAAGGGCAAGAGTACTCAGGGAATTTAACGGCAAAACACACTGGTTGATTTGACGGACAAGGTGAGGAGACCTTGCCTCCTACCTGAGTTAACGCAGGAGAATTCCCTGGCTTGTCACTTCGCCTCCTAGGGGGTAGAGAGCAGGTCAGGGAGAAATGACCCCTTTCTCCACAATAGAAGCAGAGGCCCAGATTACTCCTTCTCCTATGCTCTACCTTGGGCAAACGTGCCGAGCCCACCTCCATCGTCTCTGGCAACGGAGCAGGTGTCGCCATGGGCTCCGGATTCCGAGCATGTTTATTTCGGGACTGCAGGAGGTTGTCCAACCGGATTGCCATGCTGATGAGCTGGTCGAGTGACAGGTTGTCATCACGGCAGGCTAACTCCAGCTGTACCTCCTCTCGCAGTCCACTGCACAAAACTGGTGGCCAGAGCCAACTCATTCCATCTGGTGGAAGCCGTGATAGTCCGGAACTCCAGGGCGAACTCCGAGGCGGTCCTTTCTCCCTGGCATAGTCGGAGTAGACACTCACCCTCCCCCCCTTGGCCCTCCACAGGATGATCAAACACCGAGCAGAAGAGGGTGAAACACTCGTAGGACTCAACCGCAGGTCTGCCCGTCTCCCAGGTCACGGCACCCAAGTCCAGAGTCCGTCCGGTCAGTGCCGAGATAATGATGGCAACCCTGTCTCTTCCGGAAACAGCCCAGGCGTAGCGAGCGAGGTACAGGTCACATTGTAGGAAGCCCTTGCATCCTGCTGGTGTGCCCACGAAGCTCTCCGGGAGGGACATGGGTATTCTGCGGAGCGGCTCCGATGGAACAGAGGTAGGTCATGGTGTGGGAGCTGGTACCGGAATCGGTGCTGGAGACTGGAGGGACTGCACATTCCGCTCCAAGCACAGGATGGTTACCAGCACACTGTACATGGCGACCCCGAGTCTGGAGAGACGGTCCTCTTGGTGCTATACTGTCCCTACAATGGTCGCAAGCTCGGCCTTCCCTGCTGTCTCCATATGTCGGGTTCATTATTCTGTCACGCTGGTATAAAGGATTTGGAGACAGGCGCAGGGATACATAATCTGAGTTTTTAATACACCCAAAACAAACACATATACAAAACACTGGGATGTACCAAACCAAAAGAGTGAGGGTAAACCTCGTAGAATAACACGGGACGAGACCCGTAATGCACAAACCACACAGTACAGGCTGAGACAACGCATACTCACACGACCAACGGACATGGGAACAATAATCGACAGCCCAATGGGGGAAACAAAGGGCACATTTATACAAATACAATCAGTGAGGAATTGGAACCAGGTGTGCGTGATGACACAGTTCAGTGCAGCCTAGAAGGCCTGTGACGTCGACTTCCGGAACTGGTGAACAGAATAAGCAGCAGTGCCAGGAGGATCTGTGACATCTATGGTAATGAAGCACACATACACGCATCCATTATTCCAGGTCTCTCTTGAAAGATTATATATATATATTTTTTTTTTGTATCTCAACAAGACTAACCTGGTTAAATAAAGGTAAAATAAGTAAAAGATCAGTTCTTACCACATTGGGTTATTTTTCACGTGAAGTCATCGGAATGATCGCAATTTCTAAAGATCATCTTTTCCTACCATCATCATGATGGATCCTTAACGATCGCACAGTGAGAGTTTCTGCTGAGCTCTGTTGGTGAAGCTGCTCCCTCATAAAGGCTTTGTCATAGTGCTTGCCTTTAATGGTCCTCCAAAAGGAAATGTTGAGATCCTTGTTATTGACAAAATCATTAAGGAGATCACGTCACGTCACCCATTCAGGATCAAGAGATCATTTCCCCGACATTATAATCAGCACTCTGGATCGAGGCTAGAACAAGTCGGTGACACCAAGGGTGATTGAGAAAAAGCCCATTTCCTGTTCAGAGTGGAAGAATGACAGGGGATGTATGTCAAAGCAAAACATTCAATTATCCTAAGCTGGTTTACCCAAGTGATTGCCCTGTTGATGGAGGAAATGGAGATCGAGACAGGCAGATGAATTGGAAATGGCAGACTGAAGGTCGTTTACGATTTTGTGTGAAATTTTGAGGTAAATTGACGTTTCCTCTTTTGCGGTGGCTGCTGAGGAGGGAGAAGCAAATTGCTCCTCATTTGCTTGGACCTGGTTTGGAAATGTGATGAGGGAAAATTACACATCACACCTGCCCTTGTTTTCAGCCAAACGTGCCTTAAACCATAATTCTCATTCGCAGAATGTAATCCATTCACTCAGGTATGGAGTGTGTGTGTTCATGTAGGTCTGTGTGTGTGTGTGTTCATGTAGGCCTGTTTGTGTGTTCATTTAGGCCTGTGTGTGTGTGTGTGTTCATGTAGGCTCTGTAAAGTGTGTGTCCTGGGCGGCTATCTTTTTACTGTCTGAGAAATGATCAGAGGAAGCATGTTCAATTTGCTGCCACGTTGCATTGTGGGTAGAGAGAAAACATTCTGTTCGTGCTTGGGACTAATCGGACTGTTTGGTCTTGTTTTCAGAGTCAAAAAGTAAATTGAGTGATTCAACTCTTTAAACTTTAACCTTAAGTATTCTTTCTGGGGTGGGTAAAGGTAACTCTGGCTTCATGGCCAGATTGACAGGCAGACACACATCTGTGGGAAATGGGGATTGGACTTGAAGGTTGTAGGTTTATGGAACAGAAATCTGTAGAGAGAGAGAGAGTAGAGGCGGTGTGGATTTTGGAACTTGGCTTAGCAAAGGGTGTTCTGACATTAGAGATTCAGCACAGGGTCTCTCTGTAGGAACTCAGCTTACCCTTCATCGAGAGGTTAACACATGAGCACACACACAGCCCAGGCTTGATCCTGTTCCACCTCTGAAAACATATGAAACACTAATATGTTCCTCTGACAGGGTAACACTATCTCCCTTGCGCTCCACACGCACACACACACACACACACACACACACACACACACACACACACACACACACACACACACACACACACACACACACACACACACACACACACACACACACACACACACACACACACACACACACACACACACACACACACACACTCTTTCTGCACGTTTTCTCATCTCCTGCTCTGTGAGGAGCTCTCCTTCACACTCAGGACCTTCTGAAGTCATGCATTAACATTTGAAAGGAAGGTCAAACATACATTTGGCAGAATGTGCACCGGCAGAATTGAAACACACAAGTAAACCTGTCATGCCACTGGCCTCCTGCAGGTAGCACATTTTTGATCTCCAGGCCGCAGCTCAGCATGAACATTGCACATCCATGTGAACACAGATGTGGACTCTACACCGCATGATTTGTCTATGAGTTTTATATATGTATCTGTGACACATGGAAACTTTGTGTGGGTTGGAGAAATGATGAAATGAGGTCAAATGTCATCCCAGAGGTAATTTGATCAATACCCTGGTCCCCTCTCATGGGCTCATTTTTTGTTGTTGTATGTGTTAGTAGGAACTACCTTTTCTTGTCCATTGTCTTGTTCTTTGTTTTCCATTCTCTCTTTGTACTTTATGAAGAAAAAAGAGGAGAAGAGAAAAGAGAGTCCTAGCCCTGCTGTGCTCAGTAAATGGAAAGAGAACCCCGCTGACCTCCTTTAAACAAAATGGTGCCCGTTTTAGAGGCCATCTGTTGCTTTCAATGGCGACTGCCCACCACACACTCAGCCTTTCTCCACCTCTGATTATTGCAAGATGGCGCCAACAGACAGGGCAGCTCTGCTTCTAGCTCCCAAGCAACTTTGCAGTATTTTGTTATTTTGTGTGTTATTTCTTACATTATTAGCCCAGGAAATTGTTTGTGTTATTACATATGTAACAGTATAACTTTAGACCGTCCCCTCGCCCATACCCGGGCGCGAACCAGGGACCCTCTGCACACATCAACAACAGTCACCCTTGAAGCATCGTTACCCATCGCTCCACAAAAGCCGCGGCCCTTGCAGAGCAAGGGGAACCACTACTGTGGGATCTTGTTTTGTTTAGCTGCCTGTGAGCAGCCCAGAACATCACGTTTCGTTTTCGTCTGTATTGTTTTTGGTGAGTTTCATTTATTTATTTATTAAACATGTGGAACTCTAAGTATGCTGTGTCTTGGTCCAGTCATTCAGACGATCGTGACAGGATCCTTTGTTCGTACCGCCGATCGCAATTGAACTGATTCTGATCCAAAACACTGCTGGTGGAGAAAAGGTATTCTAGTCTGACTCAGGAGGTGCACACACCATCCACCGCTTATATTATATTTACTGACTATATTACTCGGTAATGTTAAGTCTCTGGATAATGAAGTAGGGCGAGGAGAATCTCTTTCCAGAGAGACATCAGGGATTGTAACATACTCTGTTTCACAGACACATGGCTCTCTTAGGATATGCTGTCTTTGTCAACACATCGACAGGACCCCAGTGGAGCAGGTGGAAAGCTTCAAGTTCATCGGAGTACAGATCACTGACAAACTGAAATGGTCCACCTACACAGACTGTGTGGTGAAGAAGGCGCAACAGTGCCCCTTCAACCTCAAGAGGCTGGAGAAATATGGTGTGGCACCTAAAACCTTCACAAACTTGTACAGATGCACAATTGAGAGCATCCTGTCGGTCTTTATCACCCCCTGGTAAGGCAAATGCACCATCCACAAACACAGGGATCTCCAGAGGGTGGTGCGGTCTGCCAAACGCATCACCAGGGGAAAAACACATGCCCTCCAGGACACCAAAAACACCCGATGTCACAGGAAGGCCAAAAAGATCATGAAGGACAACAACCACCCAAGCCAATGCCTGTTCACCCCACTTCCATCCAGAAGGCGAGGTCAGTACAGGTGAATCAACGTTGGGACCGAGAGACTGAAAAACAGCTTCTATCTCAAGGTCAACAGACTGTTAAATAGCCATCACTAGGCGGCTTCCACCCAGTTACATAACCCTGCACCTTAGAGGCTGCTGCCCCATTTACATAGACTTGAAATCACTGGCCACTTTAATAATGGAAAACTAGTCATATGTTTACATATTTTTGCTTTAAATCATTTCATATGTATATATGTATTATAGTCTACTGTATTTAGTCTATGGCACTCTGGCATTGCTCATTTAAATATTCCTTAATTCCATTATTTCAATTTTCGGTTGTGTGTATTGTTGTGAATTGTTAGATATTACTACATTGCTATGTATGTGACAAATACAATTTGATTTGATTTGAACGACCTGCTAAAAACAGCCTCCACACAACACCTCACTATGAAAGTCAAGGCATTAACAAGACAAGTAGCGTGTGAGAATGCTAGAAAGCTTGAATGGTGCTGTTAAGGGGATGCTTGAGTGCTGCTTTGAAAATGCTAGAATACCATCATTTAAGTGGAGAAAATAGGAATCCTGTGCTGAAGATGTGACAGGAACCTGTAAGACTGTCTATAAATTGTCAGGAAATAACACAAACGGGCAACACTACTGTAGTACAAAATCCCTGTCATCTTTAGAGGATTATCTAGGATTAGCCATTAGCTGGTACCAGCTCTTCAGCTTCTGTTATACCTGTCTCTATTCTATTGCTGCCTATATATTTTTATCTTTGTTTCTCATTATCTCTGTCCTCAGTGCTCTTGCCCTGACCAGACAGAAGGTGTGGGCTGGGGAGGTAAGAGGGTTAGTGGGTTGGGGAGAGCTGATGGACAGTGCCAGCTCCTGGTCCTTGGCTCATGCCTTTGCCTACCATGGGTTGTCACCCTGCCCAGCCCTGCCCTGCCCTGGCCAGCCTGCCACAGAGTTAGAGGTCTGGAGGTATGAGAGGTGGCAGGAGCCTGACCCAGTGATGGAGACTGCCAGGCAGCTAGGATCAGAGATGCTCTGACTCCTCTGACTGGAGAGGTGACCTGGGCATGGTCCTCAGTGGTGGCAGGGCATTTCACTGTCCCCAGATCAGCTGGCTACAGAGTGAGATGCATCGTAGCTGGATTCTGCTCCAATACCATCTTGAATCTTGTGAGAACATTTTGAATGATTTTTTTTCCTCCAGTTGAAAACTTCCAAATCAATCACCTTCTGTGATTTAGAGAACTTACTGATTGACTTAGAACATAAAGCTTAGTACAGACACACAGGAGTTCTTTCAGTTTGTTACACTTGAGGGAGAAACCTACATAGATAATAGGTAAGTTGTCACAACAACGTGATGCCGGCTGATTCCACTCTGTAAGCACACAGCCTGAGGGCCACTCTCACACTGACCCCTGACCTATTATTGGAACACAGATATCATCTCAGGGAGGGCAGGTGATGGAACAGTCACAGACACGCACACCACCGCCCCCAGGTTCCCACCGAGGTGCATGGAGTTAATGAAATAAAGAGCATCTGTCCCAGAGTGGGCTGACCTTTGACCTGTCAAATAACCAGGAAGAGAAGAGACCCTGCAGGTGGTCAGATTTATGTCAGTTCACTCTCACTCTAGGAGTTAGACTTCCTAATAATAAACAGCTCTCAGACACAATTTCACAACCTGATAGGATCTGTGACCTTGACTTCACAAGGCATCCATCTTTGTTCCTCTCTCGTAGTTGTCATTGATTTAATTGAGCAACAACAACAGAGATAGTGTGACAGAAACCAACAACAAAGACAAGGTTTTGCTAGTCTGGGTTAAAGTGTCATTTTGTTTCTAAATTAACTGCACTAACCTCAACTGCCCAGTTACACCTCTGTCACATTACGGTATGTGGAGCATGATAGGAACATTATCACATTGTCAAAGCCTCTCTGGTATGTTGTCAGAGTCACGCTAGGACTCTGTTGTGCAGTAATAGATGTTGTAAATCTAGTCTGGACCATTTTTATTGCTGCGATATTCTGAGAGCGTCTCTCATATCCAATCTAGAAATAATTTGCTTCAATATCTTTCTGTTAACATCTTTATTACAGTGTTAGTGGAAGGAAGAGGGAACAACGTACAGTTTATGCTGTAAGAGCTTTGGAGGACATCCCCCAGAAGTTGTCATAATTACTGTGTAAGTCTATGGAAGTTGCTGAGAACCAAGTGCCTCCTAGGTTTTGTATTGAAGTCAATGTACCAAGAGGAAGACGGAAGCTAGCTGTCCTCCGGCTACACCATGGTGCTACCCTACAGAGTGCTGTTGAGGCTACTGTAGACCTTCATAGCAAAACAGTGTGTTTGAATCAATTATTTGGTGACGTGAATATATGTAGTCTAGTTTTCAATGTTTTGCTATTTAGGTCTACAGCTCCTCTGAGGAGCTTCCATTGCTATGTATTTCTACTCTGACCCAGTAACGCCTTGCTATAGTTCATGTGATTCAAAGCCTATAATTAGAGGTTGACGTGGTATGGAGGGATGTTATGAGAGATGATTGAATTACACCTCCTCTTGTTGTCTACTGCTTGGCATGCACATTTTGCAAGGGGCCCTGGAGACATGCAGACGCTTGATTGAGAGTCAATATGCAGAAGTCAATTTCGACACAGTTAGTAATGCGAGCAGACTGGTTCCACTAGCCTTTGTTGCAGTACCTAGGCTAACTTTGTTCTGGTGGTGGTGCAGACATACTAAGCAAAAAGTCATGAATGTGAATCTTTAGCTGCATCAAGCCTCACTGTTTAGTCGCAAGTCCACAGAATGGGATGCTTGACTGTGCACAGCACCATATGGGAGCCCTGTTGAAGCAACTCACATAAAAACCACGCAATTAATTCTGAATTACTCCAGACAATCTGCTGCTAGAGCGGCCTAATGAAAATGACGTGGATGGGCCCGAGAGCACAGGAGGAGGACAGGGGCTTCTGGCTCAGAGCTACGACACAAACACATACGCATGGATGGACACACACACACACACACACACACACACACACACACACACAGATATGTACACACATTCATACACACACACACGAACAGCGACCCACACACATGCACTCACGGATGCACACACACACACACACACACACACACACACACACACACACACACACACACACACACACACACACACACACACACACACACACACACACACACACACACACACACACACACACACACACACAGAGTCACACACTGACACAAAGTCTCTCTCACGCCGTCACACAGTCTGCTTCATACACGTTTCCAGGAAGCATCTGCATGACTGCCCTAAATTTGCCTGACGTGAGCCTGAAATTGAATCTAATGCAGCACTGAGCACTGGTAAATTATTGAAAAAAAAAGCAACTTTGGACTGCATGATTGAACCCAAATAAATGATGGATAAGAGGAAGGAATGGTAACAAGTATGTGTTGAATCCTGGCATATCTGCTGTTGATCTAGTGCACAGCCAGTGTGTAGTGTTTGTGTGTATGTGTGTGTGTATGTGTGTGTGTGTATGTGTGTGTGTGTGTGTGTGTGTGTGTGTGTGTGTGTGTGTGTGTGTGTGTGTGTGTGTGTGTGTGTGTGTGTGTGTGTGTGTGTGTGTGTGTGTGTGTGTGTGTTTTGTGTGTGTGTGCGCGTGCTTGATTTTGGTATTACTATCCTTGCGCGGACCAAAAGTTTTCACAAGAATGGTAAAACCAGGCAAATTTGGACAAGTGGGAACATTTTGCCGATCCTCACAAGGAAAAAGGCTATTATAGGCTTAGGGGTAAGGTTTAGGGTTAGAATTAGGGTTAGAATTAGGGTTAGGGTAGGTACAGTGAAATGTGTTTCTTTACAGAGTCAGCCGTAGTAGTGTGGCGCCCCTGGAGCAAATTAGGGTCCTCATGGACACATTTTTCAACTTGTCGGCTCAAGTATTCGAACTACAGTAGCAGCATTTCAGATACTGGCCCAATGCTCTAACCGTTAGGTTTAGGGTTAGGGTTAGGTTAAGGTTCAGGGTTAGGGATTAGGGGGAAAAGGATTGTGAATGGGAATCAATTGTTTGGTCTGTACAAGGACAGGGAAACAAATGTGTGTGTGCTGTGTGTGGCAAAATGTTGCACTTGGGTATGATGTGGGTTTAATTAATATACTTAATTAAACAGATCGATGTGTCTCTGTTATTGCATTTGTCTGTTTACCTGTCTCTTTCTCTCTGTTTTCTATGTATCACAGGAGGCTGCTAAGGAGAACGGCTCATGATAATGGCTAGAATGGAGTGAACGGAATGGGATCAAACCCATGGAAACCATGTGTTTCATGAAGTGACACCATTCCATTCGTTCTGTTCCAGCCATTACAGTGAGCCTGTCCTCCCCAATCAAGGTATCACCAACCACCTGTGCTATTGCCATTACAATTAGGCCTAATAACACCTCATGAGTACCTCTGTGAGTATTGCCTTCCCCATCTGTCTGTGAATGCACCAGTCCCAGTTTAGATTACTGCGCTGCACTCACAAAACAATGTATCTGACACGAATACATAGCAGCTGTATGCGAGTGGCTAGTGTACCGTACGTTAATCCTCATCTCATTTCTCATGCACAAATCAGACTAGCTCCAATGCTCTCATAGCTTGTTTTCATCTGCTGTGAATGTCTTTGGTTATTTCAACACTCACTACTCGGCCATAGAACCTCGATTATTTATGACTTTCTTTTTGAAAAGAAAAAAAGGAGAGCTGTGGCATTTTTAAGGATAAAAAATAAAAATAAAATGTTAATTAGCAAGTTCACTGTCAAACCACAGGCAATGACATGGAGTAAAGAGGAAACAACTCTACTGGATTAAAGGAGATATGTTTCCATTTGGAGGGAGATTAAATTAATCTGCCGTTATTGAGTTTCTTAATAGCATTCAGCCTGGGAGGTCTCTTAATTGTACCTCATTATATAAAATGGAGAAAAAAAAGTCATATCATTAAAATAGTGGATTTGAATATGACTACACTGAGTTTAATCTGCTAATACTATCATCTCAGTTAAGCGGTATGTTTTGAGACGACATGAAGGTCACGGAAAATAGGTATTTATCAAAAAGTTAGTTCAAAGGACACTTGTAAATGATAGCCAATTTAAAAGATCACAATCTCTTTGGTGTAATATCTTTACACCTGCCCCTTTCCTTTGCATGTTCGCTCAACCGCTGTGCTACTATTACATGGTGGTTTGACAGCAAACTGGAATTGACTGGATTCTCCCAATGGGACAGACAGAGAAGAACTAGCAAGAACACGAGTGATAAAAGTGATAGAGGGATGGTGCAGCACAGTGGGCCAGAAGGTGTCAATGCTACCTGCATACAGAGTTAAAGCCAATGACATTTCTATGAAGAGGGTTTTTACTACTAACATCTGGCCCACACCTTGCAATCACCTCTCTCCTCTCCACTCTCCTCACCCTCCAGAGTTGAGTTATGGTAGCCATCCAGCCAGCCAACGTCAGGGTCGACTTCTAGGTCAGATAACAGCTGGATGGGGCACAGTGGGTTGGATCTGTGTAAAGGGATTCTGTACCCCAACCATCAAACCTGCAGAACCTCCCATCAAACCTGGGTCCAGGCCAAGTATTGTCCAAAGATTCCCAGACACAAATGCTTATTTCTGGACTAAACAAAATAACCTTTAATTCAGACATTACGTAATAATCTGGATTTTGGAAACCGGACATTGGAGCCTGGTGTTGGGTTACGAAAACTCTAGAGTCAGATCTTAAAGACTTTTGAGAAAACTGCTTGCTACCTGAAACTTCACTGGGAAGAAGTGATACTGTAAGGGTTTCATGCCACCTCTTTCCCGTAGTTATTTTACCTCACACAATTATAAACCTCCCCTTTATTATGGCGCTAACTTCATCCATCTGTGTAGGAGCACAGGTCCCCCTCCAGTACCTAATCTAGGCTAAATGCAGTTTTAATCCAATTAATTTTTAATAGCAGCGGGCACCAGTGGCATTTTTATTTTCTGCTGACAGGTCCTATTTCCATTCTTGTAAAATAACATAGAACGATAACTTAATTTTGGCGATAGAGAGCAATAATGAAAGACGTTTAACACAGAGAGGGGGATAAGCAGTTGAGAAGTTCAACCTTGCCCATTTTGCCTGTGTAAAGGATGCTGTTTGCTTAGCGAGTACCGCTCGTCCCTGATTCGTCTCACAACAAGACTCGAACCCAGGACCTCTACCTCGCAAACACCCATGACTGCCTTCTTACCCATCCACAGCACCGACAAGCTAGCTATTTGGCAGCACAAGTGGAAACACTTCAGGCTGAGGGTTGAGTTTCGCAGATCCCCATCTGCTACAGCTGCTTTTCAATATCAGATCGTCTTTTAAGTACGCATGTCTGTCTAATGACTTACGTCCTCATTGTAACAGTTCTGTTTGCTTCGGTTTTAATCACAAACTTTGTTTTCATGTCAAACATTGCGTGCATTACAACACAGTACATACCCACTAGCACCCTAGCTAACAAAGAATACTACAGAAGCAATTCATGTTGCAATTGTGTTCGATGGCTGGCAGTAATCCTAATTGTGTAAACATTACCTTCTGATATCATTGAACAGCTAGTGTAATAATGTAGAAAGGCTTCTTCAATATGTAGATGGTTATTTTAAATTCATAAATTATTGGAGCAACTCACTGAAATACAAACACATTTGTATTTGTCTAAGACTAGTGTTGATCTGAGTGGGCATGGTGGTAACAGGCATGAACATATATTCCTCCATGACTCATATGTTCTATTATCACCTGTAGCAACCTTAATGTGTACTCCCCAGGTGACATCTTCAAGGAAACTTTTTAAACAGTAAACATGTCAGAGTTTATGATGCTGCATTGAAGATGAGTCGGTCATGTCTGAATCCCTGAATGAATTTACCTGTAACTTTTGCCATTAACCAACAATGCAGTTCAAGAAAGAGAGTTAAGTAAATTTGGTAAACATTTTACCAAATAAACAAGTAAAAAATATGAAAAAGTTACACAGTGTAAATTGTCCGGGTGGCCATTTGATTAATTGTTCAGCAGTCTTATGGCATGGGGGTATATGTTGTTAATTTTGGTCCTAGACTTGGCGCTCCGGTACCGCTTGCCATGTGTTAGCAGAGAGAACAGTCTATAATTTGGGTGACTGGAGTCTTTGACAATTTTTTGGGCTATCCTCTGACACCGCCTAATATATAGGTTCTGTATGGCAGGAAGCATGGCCTCAGTGATGAACTGGGCCGTACGCACTACCCTCTGTAGTTATAATCAGTTGCCATACCAGGCGGTGATGCAACCAGTCAGGATGCTCTCGATGGTGCAGCTGTAGACATTTTTGAGGATCTGGGTGCCCATGCCAAATCTTTTCAGTCTCCTGAGGGGGAAAAGGTGTTGTCATGTCCTCTTCACAACTGTCTTGGTGTGTTTGGACCATGATAGTTTGTTGGTGATGTGGACACCAAGGAACTTGAAACTCTCAGCCCGCTCCACTACAGCCCCGTCGATGTTAATGGGGGCCTGTTCGGCCCGCCCTTTCCTGTAGTCCACGATCAGCTTCTTTGTGTTGCTCACATTGAGGGAGAGGTTGTTGTCCTGGCACCAAACTGCCAAACCTCTGACCACCTCCCTATAGGCTGTCTCATCATTGTCAGTAGTCAGGCCTACCACAGTTGTTTCGTCAGCAAACTTAATGATGGTGTTGGAGTCGTGGGTGAACAGGGAGTACAGGAGGGAACCAAGCACACACCCCCTGAGGGGCTCCAGTGTTGAGGATCAGTGTGGTTGCCTACCCTTACCATCTGGGGGTGGCCTGTCAGGAGGTCCAGGATTCAGTTGCAGAGGGACGTGTTTCGTCCCATGGTTCTTAGCTTAGCAATGAGCTTTGTGGGCACTATGGTGTTGAACGCTGAGCTGTAGTCAATGAAAAGCACTCCCGAGTGGAGCAGTGGTCTAATGCTCAGCATCGCAGTGCTTGAGGTGTCACTACAGTCCCGGGTTCGATCCCAGGCTGTGTCACAGCTGGCTGCACAATTGGCCCAGCATCATACAGGTTTTGGGAGGGTTTGGCCTGCCAAGATTTCCTTGTTCCATTGTGCACCAGCGACTTCTTGTGGTGGGCCGGGCGCCTGCAAGCTGACAATGGTCACCAGCTGGACGGTGTTCCCTCCGACACATTGGTGCGGCTGGCTTCCCGGTTAATCGAGCAGTTTGTCAAGAAGCAGTGTGGATTGGCAGGGTTGTGTTTCAGAGGATGCATGGCTCTCGACCTTCGCCTCTCCCAAGTCCGTAGGGGAGTTGGAGCAATGGGACAAGACTATAACTACCAATTGGGGAGTCCATATTGACATAGAAAAACTAAACAATGATTTTGATTTGTTAAGAACAGGTTGATTGGCAGTCATTATCATTTTTAAGAATGGAATTAAACACCTTTGGGCTATGTTAAAAAATATGCCTCTGGGTTCAAAATGACCCCAGTTGGTAGCTTGACGGTTAAACAAAAAACAATTTACATTTTTTACCAGACAAGCTTTTTTTTTGTCGTTGTTACCATATCAATTTCAGCGAAGTGAGAAGGAGATGTGCCCGGTGGTGAGGATTATTTTTCTTCTCATTTTTCATCCTCCCTAAAAAAGAAATAATGATTTTCAGACCTCTCTTGTTAATTCACCAAACAGCTGTACTGGCAGCTGTATGCCCACGCACAAAAACCCAATCAAAATGAAAATATGAAATGTTTTGTCTCCTCCTCCCTTCCCTCTCGCTCTCCCTCCCTCTTTCTCTCTCTCTGCTCTTCCCTCCCTCTCTCTATTTTCCCTCTCTCTCCCTCTCTCTCTCTCCCTCTTTCTCTCTCTCTCTGCTCTTCACTCCCTCTCTCTATTTTCCCTCTGTCTCCCTCTCTTTCTTTCTCTCTCTCTCTCTCTCTGCTCTTCCCTCCCTCTCTCTCTCTCTCTCTCTCTCTCCCTCTTTCTCTCTCTCTCTGCTCTTCCCTCCCTCTCTCTCTCTCTCTCTCTCTCTCTCGCTCTCCCTCTCTCTCCCTCTCTCTCTCTCCCTCTTTCTCTCTCTCTCTGCTCTTCCCTCCCTCTCTCTATTTTTCCTCTGTCTCCCTCTCTTTCTCTCTCTCTCTCTCTCTCTCTCTCTCTCTCTCTCTCTCCCTCTCTCTCTCTCTCTCTGCTCTTCCCTCCCTCTCTCTATTTCCCTCTGTGTTTCCCTCTCTCTCCCTCTCTAGCTATAAGGATTTTTGAAATGTTATCTCCAAACAAAGATGATTGTGTGTGACATTTTAATCCTTCCCCCATATAGGAGAGGGCTTATTATTAATCCTGGCCAGGGTGATAATGTGAGTCATATTTAATTGTGCTGCTCAAACAATGTTTAAGGAATGAGCTGATTTCCATAATTGGGCCCGTTTCTTTGTATGACTTTATCAGGAGAAAGGGGAGTGGAATTGAAGGAAATCGGAAAAAAGGCACAATTTAAAGAACGTCTTACCAAGGCGACAGCCAATTAAACGGCACTTTGGGAAAAATCTACAAAAGTGTAGATATTACTTCTGCATCAGAGCATTACGAGTTGTAAAAATGTAGTCTTTATGTTGGACCTTCCAAACATGTATAGTCTGAGTTTGAGTGAGAGAACTGCAGAAGGCCTCTCAACTAGCAACCCCCCCCGCCCAAAACACACACACACACACATGAAAGCGCACATACAGACATGCACATACACACTTAGATTTGATCTCTGTCACACTAATCAAATTCCGTATTTGTACATTGCTACAACTCAAATCAAATTGTATTTTTCACAAGCTTAGCAAACAACAGGTGTAGACTAACAGTGAAATGGTACCAGTACCAAGTCGATGTGCAGCAGTACGAGGTAATTGAGGTAGATACATTTTATGTACATATAGGTAGGAATAAAGTGACTAAGCAACAGAATATATAAAGAAGAGTAGCAGCACATGTGATGAGTCAACAGAGTTAGTGCAAAAGGGTCAATGCAGATAGTCCGGGTAGCTATTGTCCAACTATTTAGCAAACTATTTAGCAGTATTATGGCTTGGGGATAAAAGCTGTTCAGGTTCCTATTGGTTCCAGACTTGGTGCAGCGGTACCACTTGTCATGCGGTACCAGAGAAAACAGTCTATGACTATGACTATGACTATGACTATGAGTCTATGACAATTTTTAGGGCCTTCCTCTGACACCGCCTGGTATAGAGGTCCTGGATGGCAGTGACCTTCAGTAGTGACTTGCTGTCGGATGCCAAGCAGTTGCCATACCAAGCGGTGATGAAGCCAGTCAAGATGTTCTCAATGGTTCAGCTGTAGAACATTTGGAGGATCATACCAAAATCTTTACAGCCTCCAGAAGAGGCGTTGTTGTGCCTTCTTAACGATTATGTTGGTGTGTGTGGACCATGATAATTCCTTAGGGATGTGGACACCAAAGCTCCCTACCTGCTCTACTACAGCCCCATCCCCATCAATGTGTATGGGGGCGTGCTCAGCCCTCGATCAGCTTCTTTTTCTTGCTGACATTGAGGGAGACGCAGTTGTCCTTGCACTACACTGCCAGGTCACTGACCTCCTCCCTATAGGCTGTCTCATTGTTGTCGGTGTCATCAGCAAACATAATGATGGTGTTGGAGTCGTGCGTGGCCACAAGGACTTGGGTGAACTGGGAGTACAGGAGGGGACTAAGCACGGACCCTTGAGGGGCCCCCGTGTTGAGGGTCAGCGTGGCAGATGTGTTGTTGCCTACTCTCACCACCTGGAGACAGTCTGTCAAGAACCCCAGGATCCAGTTGCAAAGGGAGGAGTTCAGTCCGAGGGTCCTGAGCTTAGTGATGAGTTTGGAGGGCACTGTGGTGTTGAACACTGAGCTATAGTCAATGAACAGCATCCTCACAGCATTCTCTTTTCCAGGTGGGAGAGGGCAGTGTGGAGTGTAATAGAGATTGAGTCATCTGTGGATCTGTTTTGGCGGTATGCGATTTGGAGTAGGTCCAGGGTGTCTGGGATGATGTTGTTGATGTGAGTCATGACCAGCCTTTCAAAGCATTTCATGGCTACAGATGTTTGTGCTGCGTGGAGTTCTTGTTCACAGTGGTCTTCTTGAAACATGTAGGTATTAAGGACTGTGTCAGGGAGAGATTGACATTGTCGGTGAAGACACTTGCCAGCTGGTCACCACATGCTCCGAGTACGCATCCTGGCAATCAGTCTGGCCCCCGCTACCTTGTGAATATTAACCTGTTTATTAAAGGTCTTGTAATCCATGGCTTCTAATTGACGGTCACTGTGGGGACGACGCCATTGATGCACTTATTAATGAAGCTGGTGACTGATTTGGTAAACTCCTCAATGTAAATGGATGAATCCCACAACATATACCAGTCTGTGCTAGTCCTGTAGCTTAGCGTCTGCTTCATAGCACCACTTCCTTATTGAGGGCATCACTGGTACTTCCTGTTTGAGTTTTTGCTTGTAAGCAGGATGAAGGAAGATAGAGTTATGGTCAGTTTTTCCAAATGGAGGGCGAGGGATGGCTTTGTAGGTGTTTCTGTGTGTGGAGTAAAGGTGATCTAGAGTTTGCACAAGTTACATGATGGTGAAAATGTGGTTTCCCTGCATTGAAATCACTGGCCACTAGGAACCTGCCTCTGGATGTGACTACTTTTTTGGGGCTATGGTCCTATACAGCTTGTTGAGTGCGGTCTTAGTACCAGCATTGGTTTGTGCTACAAATACATTCAGTAAATAGTATGGTCTGCAGCTTATCATGCAGCTTATCATGCAGTTTATCATGAGGTATTCTAACTCAAGCGAGCTAAACCTTGAGAATTCCTTAACATTAGAGATTACGCACCAGCTGTTGTTAACAATGAAACACACACCTCCCCCTTAACCTTCCGTTCGGTCTTGAAGATGCATAGAAAAACCAGCTAGATGTAAACTGTCCTTGTTCACAAGGAACATAGGATATTACAGTTCTTCAGGTCCCATAGGATAGTCTCGACAGAGCTCGTCCAGTTTATTCTCTAGTGATTGTAAGTTCGCTAATAGAACGGCGGGTGGAAGCGGTTTATTTGCCCACCGGGGATTAGGGCCTGGTCTGGAATGAGCAGTACATCCACAGCTGCCGAGCTGTTGAAGTATATTCCTTCATCCAAATCGAGGTTAGTGATCACTCTTCTTATTCCAAGAAGCTGTTTTCGGTCATAGGAACTGGTGGTGGAAATATTACAGTATGTACAATAATTTGAGCGTAAAAAATCTCAATAGCAGAATTGGTCAGGAGCCTGTAAGACGGCAGCTGTTTACTGCAGCGGCAACTCTTTACAGTGTAATAATGCTTCACAATAATACACACATTTATGTAAACACATGCCCACACGCATGCAAAAACACACACAGACATTTTACCCACACCACCATGGCTCCTAAATGTTTCCCTTCCGTGAAAATAATTTGGACAGTTCCTCTGGTCTGAGAACCTAGAAGCAGATATTTGGAGTCCAAATTATTCCTCAGGGAGCTCTGGAAGCAATTACCCAACAAATCCACCACCAAGCCCTCGCAACAACCATCACACACACTTAGCTTTTTACAAACCTACCGCACCATTGTTGGAGGATCACATTAACCTCAGTTACTGTGCGTTGAAAAACAATACTCCCACACAGAGCAATAAAACAGAGAACAGTTGGCTGACCATGATAGAAGAAGGACCCGACAGAGCAGAGTTTAATGGGTGGGTTGCAGAGGTGTAAAAAAAAAGTTACTAATTACAACTACTCTCATTACTGTTATTGAGTAGCTTTTTTAAGGACTTGTACTTTTTGAGTATTTTTCAAATTCAGTCATTTTACTTCTACATGAGTACAATTTCATTAAAGTAACAGTACTTCTACTTGAGTAGGATATTGCATTACTCTTTCCACCCCTGGTCAGTCTGTGAAAAGAAGGAGTGTGTGAGTGAGGGAAAGAGGAAATAAGTGAGTAAGGGAATAATGGAGTAAGTGAGGAAAAGCGTGTGAACGGATGAGTGAGTGAATTTGTATTTTATTATTTTCAAATGTAAATAGCACGTTTTTTAACAGATCCTTATTTTTTTTGTAAATGTAATGCAACTCATAAATGAACTTAGTTCCTACTGTACATTAATTTACTCGCTTCATTTTTCAATTTAATGCATGGAAAAGATCATCTGTGACAATGTTCAAGTAACCTTAGCAAAATGATCTAATTATCAAGGTCAATGTTTTAATTTTAAAAGTTAAAAGTAACAATTACATTGACTCTGGGTACTTTTTAAATTAGCTATTTAAATTTTTTTCTTTTACTTGGGTAAAATTTCATTAAAGTAACAGTAATTCGACTTGAGTAGAATATTTCAGTACACAATCCACCCCTGGTTGTTTGCAGTGACGCATTTGAATACATACTGATACAAATCAGAATAATGCACAGGGGTTGATAGAGATGACCCACCACCATTGACCTCAAAGGTAAAGTGTGATGCATTTACCATCTGTATTGACCACAAAACGTGGTCAGTTATACAGCTGTACAGTTATACAGCTCTCCAGCCCCCCTCTCTTTTCTCTTTTCACACGCACGCAGACATGAACGCAGGCATGCACACACATGCACTCACGCACGCGCACACACGCACGCACAAGCACACACAGACTGGGGCCTGAAATTATTGAGACCCTTGAGAAAGACGGACAAAAATGAATTTATAAAATAAATAATTCAAATCCTGAGCATCATTGTACGCTCCAAAAAAATGTGTAAATGATACCAGTTTCTCAGATAAAGACATTTTGTTTAACAAGTAACAAAAATTGTCCTCAAAAAGGCACTGGTCAAAATTATTGACACCCCTGTTTTCAGTTCCTTTCAATACCTCACCTTATGAGGATAATGGCTTTGAGCCTTTTTCTAAAATGTTTTATGAGTTGGAGAAAACATTGTGAGGGATCATTTCTATAGTAGGTATGAGGTTTTTTTCTGCATATGCATTCTCATTTCGATGCCAAACCCACCACTGGTGTGCGTGGCCATAGAGCTTCATTTTCATGTCAAGCTGCTCTCTTGTCCTCCAGGAGTTAGCTGACATTTACAGATGAAGAGGAGTGGAATACATCTAGAGCACCCGAAACCAACAGACTGCCTGTATAACCGATGGCATCTGGAGAAACTGCTGAGTGGAGGGGAAAGGAAAGAGACAGTCAGGCTCTCTTTTTTAAAAACTTTCTCTCCCCCCCCACTTTCTTTCTGTTTTCAGAAGCCGCGATGCCATGCCCTTGTTTTCATTACCCTCCTCTCACTAATAAATGAAACCTCCTTCATGAAGATAATTACATGTTTTGAGAAATATATTCCAAAAATATTTGTCTTGCCTGACATGTCCAACGTTTGCCCTTATGAAAAATATACATTTGACTTGATGTAACTGAACCCGGGCGTCTGCAAGCTCTTAACCTCGAAGGCTGGCCTGGGAATTGGTCCGCTGTTTGAATTTCATTTCATTCACCACATAAAGGGAGACAGTGTGTGGCGTGTAAGGGGTGTAAATGGGTTGCGTGTGTGTATTTGTCCAGGAGTGTGTGTACGTGAGACCTAGAACTGAATGTACGGGGGAATGCACATAAAAGGGGGTTTATTTTGAGTTCCGGGGCTAGGATTACGAAAAGGGATTTGGCCATAAGTGTGGAAAGCATTGACAATCACCTCTCGTGATGGGTGGTTGGTAGCAGCGTCCACACACCCACTGGGACAGTTGCATGACACAATGCATGAGAGAGTGTGGAATAATTTCAAACTTCACTTTCAGATGCGGTATATGGATCTGGTTTATTCTAGGAGAGGTGTCAAACTGTATACAGCTCTCCCTTTCTTTCTGGTGACCCCCTGCCCGTCCTGCCCGGCCCTACGCGACACCCGGGGATGGCAGTGGATGCTTTATTGTGGAGAGAGACGTTAGATCAGATTAACTCACTCCACATGCCTAATGGGCTGTTACAAGGGTCTGACACACCCCATTACACACCATTTACACCTCACGGGTACAGGGCGGAGGGAGACACACCACCAGATTGTGTGTGTGTGGGTGTATGTATGTATGTATGTATGTATGTATGTATGTATGTATGTATGTATGTATGTATGTATGTATGTATGTATGTATGTATGTATGTATGTATGTATGTATGTGTGTATGTGTGTGTGTGTGTGTGTGTGTGCGTGCGCGTGCGCGTGCGCGCACGTGTGCGTGCGTGCGTGCGTGTGCGTGCGCGTGCATCCTGGATGGGTGGGCGTGTTGAGTAAAAAGGGAGGCTTCATTGGATAATTAAGAAAACTCCAAGGCTGTTCTCCCTATGGTGGATACTAACAGAGAAAAAACACATTCCAGAAACACATCCCTGCTGTAGTTTGGATTCATCCAGGCTTTACTATTTGCTGAACTCAATTCTCTTCTACTCTGGATTGTCACGGATTTTCACCGAATCACCTCCAGCTTGAGAGAGTCCGTCACTCCGTCACACAGGTGTCCATTAGCGTTTTCAATGTCAGCAAATCCAGGCCCACATAGAATATACACTGAGCGCACAAAACATTAGGAACACCTGCTCTTTCCATGACATAGACTGACCAGGTGAATCCAGGTAAAAGCTATGATCCCTTATTGATGTCAATGAATACACTTCAATCAGTGTAGATGAAGGGGAGGAGACGGGTTAAAGATGCATTTTTTTAAAGCCTTGAGACAATTCCACACTCAATCGTTTCCCATGTTGTATCAAGGATGATCCCTAATGTTTGGTATACTCAGTGTGTGTCTGTGTTGCAAAAATACATGGGAATATGTAAGCCTCATTAATGAATGTTAGTAATTTCCTTGATTAGCTCTAGGCTATAAACAACATCTACAGTATGGCTCCCATCTCAAGCTATACGCATCCTGACAGACCACGCAGCTGTGTCTCTCTCTACCTGTGGGTGTAAGAGGTACAGAAAGAAGGAGAGAAAGGAGGAGATAAGGAGTACAATAAAGAGTGCCTGTTTCCCTTCAGTGGATACAGCTGGACTGTGTAAGGGTGTCGACGTGCGTTGTTGCTCTGACTCGACACAAAGCAGGCTCACTCTGCCGCATCCTTCTTGCCCTCAAACTCCTAACCAGAATATTCACAGCCGGAGCCGGGGCCTGGGAGACCTAAACATAGCCTGATCGAGAGACTCTTAAAACAACCAGAGTTCAGGCTCTTATTTACTGCTGAGTCAAACGGCGTCGTTACTGGTCTGTGTCAGGTCAGTCTCCAAAACTGCGACCCAGTTGGCACCCTATTTTATAGTGCACTACTTTTGAGCAAGGCCCATAGGGCACTCCTCAATAGTAGTGCACTATACTGTCTTTTGGCTTAGGAAATGAACCAGATTCAGAATGAAGGAAAGTAAATGTGTCTTAATTGACTGGGTTGAGTGTTGTTTTAGGAAATGGGGATCTGTGGATTATGAAAGGTAGATAAGGAATGGAAGTATGGGAAGGGACCGGAAAAGACCAGGCCGTGACACGAAGGGTGTAACTTGGTTGAGGATATTAAAAGAATCATTGTCAATAAGGTACCAGGAGATTCATGGAAAGTGGGTGCAGTCTATGCTATTTAAGACGTGCAGGTGTGAGAGCATAGATGTACCGTAATCCAAAGTATGAACATTTTATTTGGTTGGTTTTAGGTGGCTTTCACACCAAACCCCATTTTTCAGTTGGTTTGGACTGGTGTGAACACTCTATGGGCACTCTTGAGCACACTAAACAACGCACCTCTGGTTCGCTCAAATAGGGTGCTCTTGGTCCGATTCCATTCGTACCATGATGCGGTTCACCGCAGGTGAGAATGCAGTCCGGACCAAACTCAGGAAAAGAACCAGAGGTGTGCAATATTATTGGTTGTTTGACTGAAGAGCATTTGATGAAATACATGCAGTACCATAACTTGATACCTCTGAAACATTCTTTGAGTAGCATTGCATTTTCGAGTGCATCCAAAGCAGATTAAGGGAGGTGTTGCTATACCAGGGATATATCCCACTGCATAACAATGGGAAGAATCAATGTTTTTTCCATGTCAATGTCAATGTAATGACGTTGAATCAATGTAATTTTTTTAAACCTATATCCAATGTTATGGAGGCAATCTGTTGATTTCACATTGTACTCACGTTAGTTGAGAACTCAACCAAATGCAAATCAAAACTAAACGTTGAAATTACGTTTGTGTCCAGTGGGAGGCTATTGATATAACCTTTGCATGTCTCAGTTAGAGAGGCTATTGCGCTGTTTCCTCCAAGATGTTGTTGGAAGACCAAAGCAAAACTATTATGAAGTTTGGGACACACAAGTTGTGCTTCTTGAAAACCATAGATGGATTTAACATGAGCATTTTTTCCCATATCATTTGCAAACTCAAATCCTCAAAAACGTCTCCATGCATCATCTACAAATTCAGATTGAATTATAGAGCAAGGATTAGCTAGTACGTGAACATTCAACTAGAATGGAATTAGCCTTCTTGACTTCCTGGGGTTGGCAGAAAGAAATGAAAGAAAGAAATGACAGAGAAATGTATACACACCTGGGAGAAAGAGCGGCACACAAAAGCTAATCGCATATAAAAGGCCGGAACGTTCCATTCAAATTGCACCTATTACTCTGTGCCTTTGGACTCACATTAGCATTTTCCATGCTCAAAGACCATTTAAGCACCTGGATAAAACACTATTTCAGATGACACTTCACTTTCACCTGTCTTTCCATGACACTTAGTAACAAATTACCCTCCAATTTGGTTGTCATTCACCTTGGCAGAAACCGTTGTCGGACAACCACAATGAATCACAATGCGAACTGATTGCAGACGTTTGTTCTGATTATTTCAATAGCCTCGCAATTGTTAATCTGATTTAGTCCATGTTATTTCGCACAATAGCAGGTAAATGAGAAAGTCGAAGGTTATTTACGAGAAGCACTATTGCCAATGCATAGTCCATATCCAACAATATTATCTGTGCATTGTCTGTTTTTATGCTTTTACCTGTCCGGCAGCATTAAATATACCTTAACCAATCAGCTATCCTTTGTGATCTTATCATGAGTACCAACTCCAAAGTCTTCAATGTAGCAAATACAATCTCTATTTAGAGTGTGAGTCAAGCATTGAACCCATCATTCATAAGTATCAGAGAGGCCTCCACAGACTGAGTGCAATGGCAGAATAGATAGTTGAAATGGAATAACAAAGCACTTAGCTCTGTGTGGAGCCAAGATGAAGAGACTGTTGTTTTGGTGTGACGTCCAGGCATCATTTCCAAGTCCCCCTTCGCCCTGTCTTAGCGCTCTGAAATAAGTCGTCATCTCAGCTCCCAGACAAGCCTCTCTCTCAACACCAGTGTGTCTGTGTGTGTGTGTGTGTGTGTGTGTGTGTGTTCGTGTGTGTGTGTGTGTGTGTGCTGAGCCATCTGAAGAGCTCTCTCTATTTCCCAGGCGAGATTGTGAACATGATGAGGAAATCTGGGAGGAAAGGGGGAGATAATAAATGTCTTCATGCTCCGGAGAGACAGCCTCTCACAATTACAGTCCACTTAATTGCACAGAAGCGTGTTTATGGAAAAATTTAGGGATATGAGAGAAGATAGAAGAGGGAGCAGGAGGGCGAGAGAGAGAGAGAGAGAGAGAGAGAGAGAGAGAGAGAGACAGACAGACAGACAAAGCTGGGGAGATAGCGAGTGGGGGAGAAGATGAGAGAGAGAGAGAGAGAGAGAGAGAGGGGGGGAGAGACAAAGATGGGGAGAGAAAGGGAGAGCTAGAGAAAGAATGGGGAGAGAACTGATGAGATAGTGAGTGGGGGAGAGAAGATGAGAGAGAGAGAGAGAGAGAGAGAGAGAGAATGGAGAGAGAGAAACTGCTGAGGGCTCAGGGAACAAAGCTTCTCAGCTGGTCTTATCCAAGTAGCCAGCCTCTCCACCAAATGCCAATTCACAGGTGCAGATGTACACTCAGGTGTTCAAGTTAACCTGCACACACACACACGCACGCACACGCAACGCACGCACTCACCGCACCCACGTACACGTTGTGTTGCATTTGTAAGCATTCCATAGATGCTTCCCTCCACGCTGAGCCACAACAAAGTGGACCCAGCCTGGTAGTCTTGATAAGACAGACCAGACCATGGTGATTAAGAGGTTGTGATATCCTAACCCACTCCCACTGGTCTTCCAGGAACGATGACTATCTAACAGCTTGACACATGTAAGGCCATTACTCATTAGCTCTCTATCTCTATCACGTAATGATTGTGTAGGGCCTCATTAAGGCAAAGAGGGACAAGAATGTAAAGATGGTGTATGATTAGAAAGAATGAGAAGGAATAGGGAGTAGAGGTAGAGAAGAAGCAGGGGTGGATTGGGTTGGAAAATGAAGACATGGTTGATTTGGAAACATCATAGCATAAACAGAGTTGAATCACTTCCTAAAGGAGAAACACTTAGCGATTACATTTGGAATTTGTTTATAGGCAGTAAGACTTTCACATTAGGGTGTTGAAACTGCAACATGGAGGCAGCGAGCGGCGACACTGCAGAGAAACACAGCCCACGCTGGGTACTACAACAGAACACAACACAGGGAAACTGATTGAGATAAGGGCTTGTATAGAGGAACATTAGGACGGGAAGCAGCCATTTTAAGACTGCCTTGTTATCACAGCTGCACAGTTGTCAGATCCAAGATCCCATTTTTTACCCCTGCCATTCCGAAATAAAGAACGAGAAAATAAAGGAATAAAGAAATCCTTGAAACGTCAACCCCGCTTCAATTTCAGGAAGCAATTTTCCTTAAAATGTTGCCTTTTCATGAAAAGAAAGAACCAAGACTTGGCTCGAACTCAAAAACAACACAGTGCTGCTCACACGTCATCATTTTATCCTTTTCTACTTTTTAAGTATCATCTTTACCAGACCCTTTTTGCCAGAATAAATCAAAGTGTTGGTCTCTGTTGATTCATTGGTTGGATGGCGTTGGGAGGCGGGACTTCTTGAACTCTCGGTTGGGTTTGGCTGAGAGAGTTCTTGGTTAACATGAGTGTTGCTATGGGCTCTAAGCTTGTTACCTAGTCATTTGTAACTCAGCATCCAATCAGTGCTTCATCATCTTCCCATCTGTCAGTGTTGATTTATCTTCCCCATTGCACGCTGTACGAAACAGATTCTCAGATTCTACTTCTGAACCAACCTAAAATACAATACAGTACCTTCATGAGTGTTTCTCTCTTCCCATGTAAAATGGTGGATGTTATGATGAATCATAGTTTTTAATGTGGCCTTTAAAAACAGATGGAGACTGAGTCACTGGCAGGTAGAAATGACATGTGGAGATGTAAATTAGAGCAATACTATTTTGTAATATTTGTGAGAACTGGATTGATGTAAGCAGCATGTATTATAGTATGTTAGTAGCAATGGAAAGCCACCAGGCTCATGTGAATCTCCATAGACTCTTCGCCACCAGAATCCTACCTTGAGATCTGGATGTGTAACTCATTAACCATAACCCTAAAATGTTTAGTTACCCATATGGATCTGGAATTAGGAATCGGTCCTTGGTAGTTTTGTGTGGACCACTCTGACCATGCAGCCAACGTATTGCTTTTGACAATGTTTTTTAGGATCTATAGGGCTTCAAATCTCCTCAGATGATAGTCTTCCTAATTAACCTTATCTCATTACATCAACAGCACAAACAGCTGACATGACAGAACATAATTTGCTTGGGCTGATCTAACATTTTGATTCCTTTTGATGAGTCATGCTTAGTGGGTAGAGTGTTGTCGACAAACAGATCAAATCAAAGTGCTTATGCTGTTACTGATAATGAAGTCTCCGGGCCATTTTTCATCACCTGCTTAGGAGCTGGAATTTACAAACATCCACACACGCACACACACACACACACACACACACACACACACACACACACACACACACACACACACACACACACACACACACACACACACACACACACACACACACACACACACACACACACACACACACACACAAACACACACACCTCCATATACCTCCTAATATTGCCTCTAATCGATTTTTTTCAGCTGTAGTGCCCCATAAGATGGTGCCAAGTATCTCTCCCTCCCTCAGCCTCCCTCAGCAGTATGTAAAAGGAGCAGACTGCCTCATTCAGACTCTAATATTAACCGTTGCCCTCCCTTTAATACCTTACCATCCCACCACAATATCCCTGGCTGAGCTTATTACAGGCAATCTGGACAACTAATAACCTTTTGTGTGTTTGTTTGTCTCAGAGTGTGCTTGCAAGTGTCAAATCAAATTGTAATTGTCACATGCTTTTTAAACAACAGGTGTAGACTAACAGTGGAATGCTTGATTATAGGTCCTTTTCCAAAAATGCTTGAGTTAAAGATAAAATGTTGATTAAATATTGAAATAGTGACGCAAATGATTTACAATAACAATGGTGAGTAAAAATAACATTGCTATATACAGGGAGCACCAGTACCGAGTCGACGTTGTGTGAGTGTGATTGTGTGCGTGTGTGTGTGTGAGTCTCAGAGTGTGCTCGCAAGTGTGTGTGTGTGTGTGTGTCAACGTGTATTCCCCGCTGTATGTGAAGCTCTAAGGTTCACCGAAGGGATGAAACATAATATTGAGGGGTTGGATGAGGCTCTAACTCACTGAAGGGAAACTTTGTTCATGTTATTATCTTGAGGGGCAGAACCGAAAGCACAGATGGTATTTACTGCTCTAATCGGGCTGCTATCGCTCACCTGTCACAGAGGTAAATACAATCTAAGTTATAGTGGGATTAGAGGATAGAGGAGACACTACTGAGAGATGTGGGCTGTAAAACCCTGATTGTAGAGCCTAACGCTGATGTCATAGGAGATACACTGTATCGGGCTCTAGAGACGAAGAGGATACACCTTAAGCTCCTTAGCTGCACCCTGGGGATCTGAATGAATGGTAATGACGCTAAACTATGTGCTAATGCTAACTATAGTAGGCTTATCACTGAGCCTTGGAGCATGTTTTCAGGGTGTATGTCTTACACTGAGCCTGTGTGCTGTCAGTCACCCCTTCAGTCTTTTGTTTTAATCATGTGTCCTAATTGCCAGAACATGTTACTCTTTAGAAGGAGCCATGCTTCATTTATTCTGTTTCCATAAAGTCAAGCAACAAATTACAGGGCAAATAATAGTTTCCCATATTAATACATACTGTAAATTGTTACAGTGCTTTCACAGTGATGTGATTATGGCTTTGAGGGGAACATTGCTTGGCTCAACCTCCTTGGAAGGTCACTGTTGAGCAGTGGGACTGCAAAACACTCAATAAAGTTATGGGGTAATAATATAAATGAATGAACCAAAATGACTGAAATGAATGGTGGCATAAATAACTGCTGCAGTTTGGTCAGTTTCCAAGGTCAGTGAGTAATGGTAGACTGAGCTCAGGACCTGGAAGATGAGCGAGAGAGAGAGGGCGAGAGAGAGCGAGAGAGAGGCTGGAGGGAGATAGAAAACAGTAAGGCAGAGAACACAAAAAGGCAGATGGAAAGAAAGAGAAGTGTGACAGAGTGTGGGAAAGACAGATGCTAAAAAATGGATGAGTCACTTTAGTCAATGGATGAGTCAAATGGATGAGTCACTTTAGGCCTGAATCTGATCCAGTCCTAAAGTGTTGGTCATTTCAAACACCCTTGATCCCCAACTTGACACCACCACATGGCATTTTGTATGTTGAACGTACCTCTATATTAGTGAACAGTACATTGGATTGGTGAACACACATCTGGGTTTTAGCAGAGAGGAAGAGGCAAGGTGATATTGTCAAGATAGTCAAGTGACAGCTACTTAAAATGGAAATGCATGTCTAGGTGGGAGGAGGCGAGATCAGGTGGGACCATTCTAGCCAATGAGAGGGCAGATAGTATGCATTTGAACAGCAGAGCATATAATTATATAGATCACTCATCTTTGTATCTGTGCCATGTGAAAGCATGGGCAGTGCTATTAAGGCTATCTCCATTTTAAAGTAGTCAATTTTCTTCTTCATCGGCTGATTGCTCCCAACTCATAGAAATCCCCAACCAGTTGACTACTTTAAAATGGTGGAAGCACTCAAGAGCAAGGTCTATGCTAAAACGGGTTATATCCACAATGAGTCGTCTATCTACAGTTGAAGTCGGTAGTTTACATGCACGTAGGTTGGAGTCATTAAAACTAATTTTTCAACCACTCCGTTCATTTCTTGTAAACGAACTATAGTTTTGGCAAGTCGGTTAGGACATCTACTTTGTGCATGACACAAGTAATTCTTCCAAAAATTGTTTACAGACAGATTGATTCCAGTGGGTCAGAAGTTTTCATAGAGTAAGTTGACTGTGCCTTTAAACAGCTTGGAAAATTCCAGAAAAGTATGTCATGGCTTTAGAAGCTTCTGATAGGCTAATTGACATCATTTGAGTAATTTGGAGGTGTACCTGTGGCTGTATTTCAAGGCCTACCTTCAAACTCAGTGCCTCTTTCATTGACATCGTGGGAAAATCCAAAGAAATCAGCCAAGACCTCAGAAAATAAATTGTAGACCTCCACAAGTCTCTTCATCCTTGGGAGCAATTTCCAAACACCTGAAGGTACCACGTTCATCTGTACAAACAATAGTACGCAAGTATAAACACCATGGGACCACGCGGCCATCTTACCATTCAGGAAGGAGATGCGTTCTGTCTCCTAGAGATGAACGTATTTGGTGCGAAAAGTGCAAATCAATTCCAGTACAACAGCAAAGGACCTTGTGAAGATGCTGGAGGAAACATGTACATAAGTATCTATATCCACAGTAAAACAAGTCCTATATCGACATAACCTGAAAGGCCGCTCAGCAAGGAAGATGCCACTGCTCCAATACCGCCATCAAAAAGCTAGACTACAGTTTGTAACTGCACATGGGGACAAAGATCGTACTTTTTGGAGAAATTTCTTCTGGTCTGATGAAACAAAAATAGAACTGTTTGGCCATAATGACCATCCTTATGTTTGGAGGCGACTTGCAAGCCGAAGAACACCATCCCAACCGTGAAGCACGGGGGTGGCAGCGTCATGTTGTTTGGGTGCTTTGCTACGGGAGGGACTGGTGCACTTCACAAAATAGATGGCATCATGAAAGAGGAAAATGATGTGGACATATTAAAGCAACATCTCAAGACATCAGTCAGGAAGTTAAAGCTTGGTCGCAAATGAGTCTTCCAAATGGACAATGACCCCAAGCAAACTTCCAAAGTTGTAGCAAAATGGCTTAAGGACAACAAAGTCAAGGTATTGGAGTGGCCATCACAAAGCCCTGACCTCAATCCTATAGAACATTTGTGTGCAAAACTGAAAAAGTGTGTGCGAGCAAGGAGGCCTACAAACCTGACTCAGTTACACCAGCTCTGTCAGGAGGAACCACTTACACCAAATACTAATTGAGTGTATGTAACCTTCTGACCCACTGGAAATGTGATGAAAGAAATAAAAGCTCAAATAAATCATTCTCTCTACTGTTATTCTGACATTTCACATTCTTGGTGGTGATCCTAACTGACCTAAGACAGAGAAGTTTTACTAGGATTAAATGTATTTGGCTAAGGTGTCTGTAAACTTCGGACTTCAAATGTATCACTATGACAACAGGCACAACACCGATAGAATGTCGCTCGCCTCTTCCTCTGTGACTCTGTCCATGAAAATAAGCCCACGAAGTGAGGCATTTTTGGATGGATGGAGGTCAATGAGTGTTTAATTTTGTCAACAAAACATTGAATTCCGAATTTGTATGTGAGGCCAATTTTATGGACTAGAAGTTTCGCCATGGTTAGGTTGTTACGAATACACTGATATAAGTGGAACACACGTGGTATTTTGGCCCAAAATGTTTTTATTGGAGTTGTGCCTGGACTCATACATATTGATAAAGGACTCATCATGGATATAAGCCATTTTAGCATGGACATTGAGGGCTTCCACCACTTTAAAGTAGTCAACTGGGTGGGGATTCCTATAATTTGGGTCCAATTAGACAATGAAGAAAGGAAGATAGCCTCAATGGCGCTGCTGTCACAGACACTTTAATGGCACAGATACAAAGATGAGTGACATGTATCTTCGATGACATGTATTTTCATTGTTAGAGCAGTCACTTGATTATCTTGTCGATATAATAGACAATCTTCGGTTTAGATTCCTTTTGTGTAAAGCAGATGGAGTTAATTGGGCCCAGTGTGAGTGAGAGGAAGAGGTGGTAGCTGCTAGCTGTGAGGATGCCTGCTATGAACAGTAAATAGGTGTTAATAAGCACTGGTGGCCGTCATCAAATTCAATTGTGGTTATGTTAGTGAAAACACTGCTCAGTAAAGAAGCAACTACTTTCCATTTGAGTGGATTTTAATCAAAACTATAGGCAAGATTAGAAAATAGACAATGCATCATATCCATACTTGCTAGCTGCTACTGCATCAGGTGTGTTGTAGGCCAATTCCTGACTGGCTCACTGAGGCTGTTAATTCTTCCAATAATGAATTAGGCTACAAACAGCGAACCGTTGCGTAGCAACAACTCAATGGAGATCATATGGAGGTCTTCCCACCATTTCAGTTGAAGACAATGAGACGCATACAATTTAAGACAGTTATGATTTGACTTTTGGTTCAGTTTAACATCAATTCAATCTCACCCCGAAAGTAGATGATTACAATATCATGGCATGGTTTTATGAACAAAAATGTGATAATCAGTGTAATCAATTTAAATCAGATGCAGCTGTAGACATTAACCCATACAGCAATGTTTGTGGTGTGTAGATTAGATTTTAGTGTAACCCAGGGCAAGTAAAAGAATAATAGTAATTTATCTGTTAATGTGATGAGACTACAACTAGCCAATTGGAAGCCAGACCTTGGACTTGGTCATGCCAATCCTGACATGTCTGCCATGCAAACTATGGAGAGAAGCTACAGCCGACATTTTTCTATTTTTTAAGGCATCACTGGATAGACACTAGAGGAATGAAAGCGTATACAACTTGGAACACCAAGTCAAAATCTATACGTGTGTAAAATACTGAAGATTACCATCTCCTTAATTCACCCGTTGCTGCTGTTGAAGATTGAGTCACATAAATCTGTGAGGATTTGGTGAGTTCAAAACTCCCGCTGAAGCCTTCATGCTACCTCCAAACGATTGCCAAGCTAGCTAACGGTCAATGACATAACATGGAAAGTTGGCACCAAACTGTAGCTCCTAGCAAACTTTTTGCAAAATGTATGTTTTTTTAAATGAATACTATTACTTTCCAAACATACTTCATGTTTAGGGGAAGTCATTACATTGTAATGAGGCAAACATTTATTTGTTTTTTGTGCACTTTGTTATTTGCTATCCCTAAACTAATGGGTTATCAGTGAACCACTTTTCATGCCAATGCTTAGTCATTACTGTGCTCAAGAGTGATGGTTAAGCTAGGTGTTTGAGACAAATGCACTATACTTGAGTGTATGCTCACTAGGTGCTTAATATCCTTACTTAGTGCGGCAGTAGACATCATTCAACATATTGGTATTAAAGTCAACAAAGCTACAATAAAAAAAAATGCACAAGTAGAAAAAAACCAGCACTTACCCTCCATTCAAATCTCCAAGCTTTATTGGCATGCAGTGGAGGTGCGGCAGGCAAGGCAGGTCTACTCCAGTGAGTGACTGCCAGCGCGGTGCGTTGCTCTCATTGGCCTTGGCAAGTCGGGGCACGCCGCCTCCAGGTTCATCAACCTCCCCCCTATCTCCCATTAGGAGTCTTTCGCCTCGTTAAGGCCCTGTGTACGGGAGATAATTAAAGACAGACACACTGTCTGCATCTGAAATGGCACCCTATTCCCTATATAGTGCCCTACTTTTGACCATATATAGGAAATAGGGTGCCATTTATAGGGTGCCATTTCGGGGACACACACTCTGATGCAGCTAACGCAGCCATCTCAGTCGCTCCATTGATCTACCTGTCCTGAGTAGATCCACAGAAAAATCCCCTCAGCGTCAATACCCTATTGTATGCCTAATGCTGTAATGGTTTGATGTTTATTAGAGAACTATTGGCATATTTAATAGGCGCTGTTATGCCAAAGGACTTGTTTGAATTGGTTTCGGTTCTGTCACGCTGGGTAATGATTTTTTTGTGTGTGTTTGTGTGGGTCTGTGTGTGCTTTGTGTGTATTTTTGTGTATACTGTACATACTCTCTCTCTGTGTGTGTGTGTTCTGTGTCTGTGGGCTTTATTTGTTTGCATGTGTGCGTTCACTGAGAGTATTTGATTGAATTCCAGTGGGGGCTCCAGCCCTGGGCTTTGCCTCTGGAGTTGTTGCCAATGCTGACCGACATTTTGAGATAGAACTAAAGCCAACTTCCACACTATCCACTAGATTTTACCTTGACCACAGGAAATCATGTCCGCGGCGGATCACGACGATTGATCAACAGACGAACAGCCACTCCAGCAATCAATGCTCTCTGTCCGGGCCTCACAACGTCAGACTGCCTTGAGGTTAGTAGCAGGGAGTCAATACCAGCACTTCCTAAACAAAGTTTGTTTATCGGAGGACTTTGCTACCTAATCACTGCCTCTTTATGAGGTGTGGCAGAGTCGTTAAGGAGAATTAACAGAGGAAGAGGGGGAGGGAGAGAGAAAGGGAGGAGTGAGGGAAGGAGTAAACAGTGCCTTCTGTTCGTGTGAATATGAGGGTCTTGCGAGGTGACATTTGTGCTGATGGCATTAGCCACAGATGGCAGTGAACATTAGTGGGTGGCAGGATGGCTTGAGAAAGGTTGCTTTGCTCCGTGCTCCTGTTTTTTCGGTGGCGGCGGTGATGCACGCCCTTGTTTCAGCTCTGATGAGGTGAGCAGAAGGGCAGATGGGATGCAGGGTGCTGAGGTTAGCTGGAGTGGCGCTCGATAAGAGACGGCGTGACACAGTACAGGTAGTAAGGTATGGGAAGTAGGGAAAAAGGGAGATAAAAAGCGCTGAGGCAAACACATTTGGAAGTCTCTGTGGTGCTGCGAGTGACAGGTGTATTACCAAAGGTTTTAATGGAGAAGTGCAGCCTTATGGTTGCGGTTAAGCTCTAGGGAAGGGAAGCGAGAGGCTATACGGCTGCATCGCAAGTCAGCATGAGTCTATCTATAGAACTGGGTGTGTTGAGAGTTGTACTACTTTCTTCTCCCGTTTCATCTTTAGCTCTTTTGAATAGCATAAAAGTACACCTTCCTCATTCAAAGATTGTATGTTTGAAGAAGTGTACGTGTGTGTTTTCGTGAGTGCCTTCACATGCGTGTGTGTGTGTGTGTGTCTGCCTGTTTTGGGTCCTAGAGCTGGACTCTGATCTTATGCATCTTCACCTTCATAACAACGGGTGGTACTGAAATAGAAATTCTATGCAAAGTCCAAAGTTAGTGAAGGAGAAAAAAAGCAGCACAATGATGAACGGATATCCACATGTGGGAGCCAAAAAAAGAGAAGGCAGTTTATTAATGATGTCCCCGGCCGTCGGCCTGAGTAATACCCCTCTCTTAAGAACGGTTGACTTAATCTTTGACTTTCATTAACTGTGTGAAGGCTAATGAATTTCTCCGTCGTTCGTTGACATTGTGCTACTGTCTTAAGTTGAAGAGACATCATTATGTTCACACACACACACACACACACACACACACACACACACACACACACACACACACACACACACACACACACACACACACACACACACACACACACACACACACACACGCACAGCTCCAAAGGGGACCATATAATAGATGGTGGTGGGCTGCTTGGCTCGGTGGAGGCAGGGCTTCATTGCTCCATATTGGGTGGAGGGTATTGTAGAGGGAGCATGGGTGACAGAATAAAGGTGTGTGGAGGAGCACAGGAGACCTTGGGCTGTGGAAACTAATTACCCTCAGTGGTAATTATGAGAGCGCTGCTTCACCGTGCAGTACGCAGCGACCTTGGAGAGGTGATTTAGCGGTCCTGCCTGGGAACACTGGGGGCTACATGACGTGGTGTAGGAGTAGGGGGGTTAAGAGGAGGAAGATGAGGAGGGGACTAAGGGGGTTAGGAAGAGGAGAAAGATGAGGAGGAAGGGAGTAAGGGGGTTAGGAGGAGGAGGAAGATGAGGAGGAGGGGATTAGAGGTTTAGGAGGAGGAGGAAGATGAGGAGGAGGGGAGTAGGGGAGTTAGGAGGAGGAAGATGAGGAGGAGGGGAATAAAGGGGGTTAGGAGGAGGAGGAAGATGAGCAGGAGGAAGAGTAAGGGAGGTAAGGAGGAGGAGAAAGATGATGAGGAGGAGGGGAGTAAGGGGGTTAGGAGGAGGAGGAAGATGATGATGAGGGGATTAGGGTTTTAGGAGGAGGAAGATGAGGAGGGGAGTAGGGGAGTTAGGAGGATGAGGAAGATGGGGAGGAGGGGAGTTAGGGGGTTAGGAGGGGGAGTTAGGGGGTTAGGAGGGGGGGAGTAAGGGGGTTAAGGGGAGGAGGAAGATGAGGAGGAGGCCGCGAGTGGGGGGGTTAGGGGGGAGAGGATGAGGAAGGGGAGCAGCAGAGACAGGAAGAGGAGAAGGGAGAGAGGGTGTAAGAGGTGATCTGGAGAAAGAGGAGGAAACTGTAAACTACTGACGTCCATACCGTTTTGTTAGTCAGCTAGATCATACTGTAGGTCTCCCAACTTTGGTAATATTATGTGTAAATCACGAGATGTATTTCTGTGGTATAATGCGGATAGGAATGAACCTGCAGGAGACGTGGGTAGAGAGGATTTTGACTGGATGGTATAAATGACAGAATTTACCTTTCATGGCAGGAGGGAGGAGTGTGTGCGAACACTTTACAGCATCCAGACACCCAGAAACCTTCCAAATCCGGCAAACATTGTGTTGCTCAGCTAGGTCATAGGCCTCCCACTCTGCTTAGTGATGTTGTTGGTAAATAGTGAGATTTTCTTTGGTAATTACGCTGATAGGAAAAGGGCTAAAACTGCACAGTGTTACACAACACTGTAGTCATGACCTCCCGACGTGATAATAGACAGATGCATGAGTTTGACCTTCTGCCCTCTGACTCTCTCTCTTTGCTCCCACACACACACACACACACACATTCATGCTACTTTGGAAAACAGTGCTGTTCACTCAAAATCGGTAAAGGTTGTTGATATACATTTTTCTACAGACAGATTAGTCTTCTCTTTTCATATTAGTCTTCTCTTTTGCTTTCCAAATGCCTTTTTCTAGCGATTGTGTATAGAAATTAGCGAAAGGCAAACTGTCAACAGCAACCAACCATAGAAATATAATCCATACATGGCAGTTCCCATTCAAATCAAGACTGGCAGCCATTGCTAGTGTACCCATGAGCGTAACAGTCAAATTTCCAGGGTAAGAGTTTCCAACACCCTTTCATGGATTATATGTCTATGGCCACAATGCAACAACTTGTTCTATATTTGGCGTGAGAGCCGCCCAAATTTTGTCTATCCCGACCGCAAGTGCTGGTGATAGAACTTAATCCACAGCAATTTTTTTTTAGAAGCTATTGATCCTCTGTGGTTAAATTATGCTCTCTGTTCACGAGTAATATCTTTTTTGCTAAATCTTTATTGCTGAAGCACCTCCAGCACCCCTAGATTCCATATAAAATTATACCATGTCAGGTTGGAAAGGACTGGTGCATCGTCAATTTGACATAACATTAGCGCATAACAGGCCTCAGAGCCAGAACAACCTTGTCGACTGCTGTTGAATAATTCATGACGAGTCAGTCACATCCAACCTTATAAAAACAAAAGACTGATTTATTTATTTACTAGCAAGCAACAACCTACCTATGTTTTTCTCTCCCTTGAGTGTAGAAAAGTAGGTGATCTTTTGAATTTGTAGTCTCACTTAACCCTCCCAGTTTCTCCCACTGGATTTCATTTTCAGGTTCTGTTGGTAGGACAAGGCTATGTTTGTGCACATGGAAGTCAGTGATTTATGTTGAATGTATGTTAATGAGGCAATACAAATGTGGGTGCCCTTTAAATGACTTCAGTTTAAAAGGCTTCATAAAGCCTTCATAATGCCTTCATAAGCACTACATGAATCTGTTACAAAGCATCTAGAACCGAATGGCATGCTTTTATAAAGGGTTCATAAATGTGACATACCTCTGACATAATCACCAATGTCAAATGTGACACCACCCACTATGTCAATGATAGGAATGTGTGCTTTATAAAGGGTTACATGTTATGCTGAAGGACGGCATATACTCTAAAGTGATGTCAGTTAGTCACATTACACCTAATCTTGTTCCAATACACTTCTGCCCAAATGCGCGGAAGGTCTGGTGGACCAACGCATGATGTGGTGTGTATGCCGAGGTACTTAAAGCTTTTCACCTTCTCCACTTCTCCACTGTGGCCCTGTCGATGCGGATGGGGGGCGTTTTCCCTCTGTGAGTCCACGATCATCTCCTTCATTTTGTTGACGTTGAGGGAGAGGTTATTTTTCTAGCACCACTCCGCCAGGGCCCTCACCTCCTCCCTGTAGGCTATCTCGTCATTGTTGGTATTCGGGCCTACTACTGTTGTCTGGGCCTGCAGCCTTGTGAGGGTTAACATGCTTAAATGTCTTATTCACGTCGGCCACGGAGAATGAGAGCCCACAGTCCTTGGGAGCGGTCTGATTCGGTGGCCCTGTGTTATACTCAAAGTGGGCAAAGAAGTTGATTAGCTTGTCTGGGAGCAAGACATCAGTGATGTTTTCCCTTTGTAATCCAGGATTGTCTGGAGTCCCTGCCAAATATGTCTCATGTCTGAGCCGTTGAATTGCGACTCCACTTTGTCTATGTACTGACATGTCTCCTGTTTGATTGCTGTACGGAGGGAATAACTGCACTGTGTTTGCATTCGATCAAATTCTCAGTCACCTTGCCATGGTTAAATGCTATTGGTTCACCCTTTCAGTTGTGCCATCTATCCACGGTTTTTGGTTCGGGTAGGTTTTAATAGTCACAGTGGGAAGAAAATCCCCTATACACTTCCTGAGAACCCAGTCACAGTGTCAGTGTATACCTCAATGTTATTCTCAGAGGTTACCCGGAACAAATCCCAGTCTGCGGGATCAAAACAATCTTGAAGCATTGATTCCGATTGGTCAGACCAGCGTTAAATAGACCTTAGCACGGGTACTTCCTGTTTGGGGAGGAGCAGAAGTTTTTGAGTTGAGAGTTTTTGAATGGCGAGTACTACAAGCAATGTGTTGAAAGAATTTCGGTAGCGTTTGCTTTGTTAAAGTTCCCAGCTACAATAAATGCGGCCTTATGATATGTGGTTTCCAGTTTGAACAAAGTCCAGTGTAGTTTCCTGAGGGCCGTCGGGGGTATAGGCTTGGGGGGGAATATACACAGCTGTGACTATATCCAAACATAATTCTCTTGGGTGATTGTGCGGTTTTCTAGGACAGATGCACAACAGGTCTTGAATTCTTCTTCTGGAGAGTTCTTTATTCCTGTTTGCACGATGTACTGAGAACCCAGTTGGCTGTATGGACAGGGTCAGTATATGCGGAGAGAGCCATGATTCAGTGAAACAAAATATGTTACAATCCCTGGTGTCTCTCTGGAAGGACATCCTCGCCCTGAGCTCGTCTACGTTATTGTCGAGGAACTGAACATCAGCAAGTAATATACTCGGTAGCTGTGGAAATTTCAAAATGTCCAGCAATGCAATTACATTGAACATTACATTGGGCTGTGAATAGTGTGGCTTGTCCCTGAGCTGGCGGACAAATGGTTCTTGCCTCATTTCCTGCTGGAGGTACTGCATGTTGGTTCCAACCTTAAATGTAACAACAAAGAAAGTTAGCAGGTGTGTTAGGAAATGCGCCAGAAACTATAAATGGGAAACTATTCAATTCGCATTATTATTTCCGTCTTGCATTTAAAATGAGACATGTATCTAGGGGGCTTTGTATTTATCTGAGCCCGCTAGCTAGCAACATTTTAATTGGCGTTTGATTCATATCACATGCTCTTACGTCACTACAGAAAACCTGTTAACAAAACCACATTGCAGGACATGCTCACTGAATTAAAGGGCAACTACACTAAAAAGTTGATTCGATTTTTCCCGGACTTCGAAAGTCACTCCCTGGTGTGGTTTAAGCATTGTTGTGAACACAGACAATCCACTTTAGTGGTTTTTCTGTTGAAAAGGCGGGAAACCCAGAAACATTTGGGAAATCCAAAACCAGGGAAAAACTAAACCAAGAAAAAGGAATTTGGGAAAAATAAAAAGTAGGCAAAACATAAAAACGGATTTTAAAAGTCTCTATGTCATATTTGACATAGTGGGATTGTCACAATTTACATTGGTGGTTAAGTAACACAATTATGCCACATTTATGAACCCTTTATAAAGCATGACATACGATTAATGATGATTTTTCACACTATGTAGTGTTTATGAAGGCTTTATGAAGGCTTAATTTATAGTGGGACCGATATTTTAGTCAAAATGACTAAGACTAGTCTAAACGTTTACGGATGAATATATTTATGAAAAAAACGTTTAAATAGGCCTTCGTTCATTTGATTATTTATTTTAATTGTTATTAACGTTATTGTCATGGAGATAAACTTTACCTAGAAGCAGGAGTGTTTCCGAATGATTAAAAGCAAATGTCTTGCTAACTTTAGTCTGTCTATTAAACTTTCTACATCTCCTTCTCTTTCCAACTGGCCTCTGATGCTTCAGCAGCTGATCTGCTAGATGCGTGGGGGTGTAGAGCGCTATTGGCTATTGCACTTCAGCAAAAAAAAAACGTTTGATGTGTTCACTTCCTTTTGTACCATGCACATTTTCATTGCTTGCTATTAAATAAACAAATCGGTCTTTAAAAAAAAAGGTTGGATGTGTCTGACTATTCATAAATCATTCAACAGCAGTCGACTAGGTTGTTCTGCCTCTGAGGCCTATAAGGCACTAACGTTGTGTAAAATAGACAATGCAGATGGTATCATTTGAATCTTTACTTCATTTACAGACTAATCAACGCTGATCAGGCCCGGTCCTGGCCGATTTGTCACCCTAGGTGAGACAACAACAAAAAATGTACCCCCTCCTATCCCTGCTAAGTAGAATAGTAGACTAGGCTATACAGTGTAGGCCCGGAATGCACTTTTATAAATGCCCATGTGGTAGCCTACCGTTTGTTAACCAGGCAATTTACCATTGACCCCTGACATTTGGTTACATGAATTTCTGTTAATGCAGCCATTAGTTACAGCAATTTACCATTCTCAGTCTCGGAGTGGATACGTTGCTTGCAGAGTTCACAACCTGTTTTGGTTTACTTCATAACAAACAAGTATTGGTTTACTTCATAACATCATTTACACGCTCCACGTGAGCATTGAGCAGTTGTCTGGTTCCTTTGTTCTGTTAATGTTGACGGAACACGTATAGAAGTAAGTCCGTTTTTTCCGCTTTCTACCTCCATTCAAATTATAATAGTTCCTCACTGTTATTTGAAAAACATCCTCCCTCTTTATTATCAGCGTTGCTGGTAAATAGGCTCTGGATATGTCAGTGTCATTGGCATATTGGCATATCTATTTCATCTACATACCATAGCACACTGTCGCTGTCCCCTTCATGCTGGCGAGTGGCACGTTATTAAGAGGGAGGGGCTCACCACATTCACCGCTAGACCTGTCTGTCTCCGACAGACGTTGTACGATTGGTCAGCCGGGAGCTAAAACCTTTCTGCATGCATTACTCTGTCTTATCACTCACTGTAAGTGAGCCATTTATATTTGCTGTGCCATACATCTCACAGTTTTTCTAGCATTTTTTTTTTTTACCCATCCTGTCATTTCACTGAAAGTACAGTATTTGTAGTTGTGTAAAGTACTTGAAAGTACTACTGAAGTAGTTTTTTTTGGAGTATCTGTACTTTATTTTACTTTACTATATATATTTTTGGCAACTTTTACTTTTATTTCATAATGTACTTTTTAGTCAATACATTTCCCCTCTCACCCAAAAGTGCTCGTTACATTTTGACAGGAAAATGGTTCAACTCACACACTTATCAAGAGAACATCCCTGGTCATCCCTACTGCCTCTGATATGGTGGACTAAACGCAAATGCTTCATTTGTAAATTATGTCTGAGTGTTGGAGTGTGCCCCTGGCTATCCATCCAAAACATGTATATATATAATACTGTATAAGGAATTTTAAATTATTTTTTACGTTTGACACGTAAATTTTTTTCAATTCCTTTTACTTTTGATACTTAAGTATATTTAAAACCAAAAATAGAGGTTTGACTTTTACTCAAGTAGGATTTTACTGGGTGACTTTCACTTTTACTTGAGTCATTTTCTATTAAGGTATCTTTACTTTTACTCAAGTATGACAATTGAGTACTTTTTACACCACTGTGTATTTGTCAGATCACACTGGCAACCGTTCTGTTTTTATCTCGCTGTTAACCCACCTTCCCTTCTTGTACTCTTACCCAGATTCCTCTCTGCTCCTTTCAGCCTTTGCTCCTGTTACAATACCTTCAATTGCAAATCACCTAGGGGTAATTTCATCCTACTACAGAGAGATGTATGGTGATGTTCTATAGACAGGTGTGGTGCCTAGACAGAGGCATATACTGTACATGGTATTCACATACATCACTGACCCTTTGACCTCCGTAGCAGAGCGTGCAGCTGCTGAGAAGACTGCACAGATTCCTCTTACTCACAACACTTGGTTCCCCGTGAACTGTGTTCGACCCCACAGTCTTATGATTTGGCTTTCTGGCAGTGAATGCTGATGTCACACATCGGTACGCTAAGCATTTTCTGTAGGCTAATCCGTGAGATGTTAATTCCAACCCTGGCTCCCTCGTGTCCTCACAGTTTGATTCATTGATCTTGATGAAATGTTGCTGTAGAGTAAATCACTGGGAAACGTTTTAAAGTGAGAAGGTAAAAGGGTAGAGTTTGATACCGATATCTCAAACTGGAGTATATTAGATACGATACCAACATAGAGTAGAGAAGCTGATCAAATACATGCATTCGTTGACTTGAAACTTGAAGGTTTCTATGAAAGGGAGTGTAGGGTGACGAGCCACCACGCCGACTGTGGCGAAATCAGTGTGTGGGTATATTGTTCACACTGCATCACTTCAGTATTGCTTCCTGATCAGTCTTTCTATCACCCGTAGACAGAGAGCATTTAGAGGTCACATACACCCCCCCTCTCACACACACACACACACACGGTTCACCAGGGTCAAGGCTGCACACACACACAACCTCCCTCCCTAGTGAGACTCCAGCTATACCAATAATGCTTTAGGTTCACAGCAACTGCAAACCCTTCCATGGAGACCAAAGCCAATTTATTTCAGTGTGCTGGTGGTGACAGAAGCGGAAGCTTTTACAGGGGTCACCTAGACCAAGCTGTCCACGGGGGAAAGCCACAGAGCCAATACACTGCCTTTATATACTGACTAACACACAGGTACAGTATAGTTTTATATAGAGACGAGCCACAGAGAAACACAGGCACCGGTACATTTTAATACACACAGGTACTTTTGGAGGACATCAGGGATGTACACAACAGTACGTCTGTGCGCACACGTCATCGACGTGCATAAACAGCTGCTCTAGCCTGGTCACAACCTCTACATATAGTCTGTCTGCCTAAGATGTATAGCAGAGGAAATATACATCCATTAAAGAGAGGTGTTTTTATAAACATTATAGAACGGCGGACAGCAACGCAAACACACATGCCGAATGAACCACACTGTGTCTGAACGAGGCATTTACAGTGATGTATCCTATGCCACTTTGCATGCAAAGCGTGTGTGGCGCAGGGCAAAGTCATGACACGTGTCACACGCCAAGAGACAGATTGAATCTGTATCTCTGTTCACTTGAGTATGCAAAACATCTGTCTGCACACAAAGCCGATCCTGATTTGGGAATTCATGCCTTTCCCACGTACTTCTCAGTATTTGGTGTTCAGACTTAAGCTCTGTAGGTGTGTCTACCCTCCGTGCTCTGAACACGAAAAACAAATGTTAATTCAACGGGAATCCCTCCCACTTGCTGGCCAACAGATTTTCTGGTGATGTTTTCATTCAATGGTGAACATTTATGTTAAGCCATCCCTTTAATTACGGCGCGTCTTATTTTGTCCGCTGACTAGAATATATCAAGAGAACGGGTTCAGAATAATAGGGATCAATGAAAGAAAGCCTTCCAAATGTATGCATATTTTCAGCACCAATTGGTAGATTCAAAAAATACTCTGCTCTTGTAGATTCTTTAGGTTAAGGAAAGTAAATAATGAAAAAACATGTTTGACCAGCTTTTATGTACAAAAGAAAGAAACATGTGGTTGGATTCGTTCAGCTCTTCAACCCATGGTAATGTTGGAAGATTAATCAACTCAAATCAATTCAAATGTATTTATATGGCCCTTCCTACATCAGCTGATATCTCAAAGTGCTGTACAGAAACCCAGCCTAAAACCCCAAACAGCAAGCGATGCAGGTGTAGAAGCACGGTGGCTAGGAAAAACTCCCTAGAAAGGCCAGAACCTAGGAAGAAACCTAGAGAGGAACGAAGCTATGTGGGGTGGCCAGTCCTCTTCTGGCTGTGCCGGGTGGAGATTATAACAGAACATGGCCAAGATGTTCAAATGTTCATAAATGACCAGCATGGGTCAATAATAATAAGGCAGAGCAGTTGAAACTGGAGCAGCAGCACGGCCAGGTGGACTGGGGACAACAAGGAGTCATCATGTCAGGTAGTCCTGAGGCATGGTCCTAGTGCTCAGGTCCTCCGAGAGAAAGAAATAAAGAGAGAAAGAGAGAATTAGAGAGAGCACACTTAAATTCACACAGGACACCGAATAGGACAGTAGATATAACAAACTGACCCTAGCCCCCCGACACAAACTACTGCAGCATAAATACTGGAGGCTGAGACAGGAGGGGTCAGGAGACACTGGGGCCCCATCCGAGGACACCCCCGGACAGGGCCAAACAGGAAGGATATAACCCCACCCACTAGAGGGATATCTTCAACCACCAACTTACCATCCTGAGACAAGGCTGAGTATAGCCCACAAAGATCTCCGCCATGTCACAACCCAAGGGGTTGCGCGCCATTAGTGTACATACAATTACAACCGTGTACAATAGTAGGCAATACTATTGCCTGCACTACTCATGGAACTAAGTGACGATATGACCAAGTATTGTACCATGAGTCGGTTTCAGACTGTTAGGGCCTGATCAGTGCTCCGCTCCATAACGATTTAATTAGCCTACATTTAAAAAATTTAAAAAAAGTATATTACCAACTGTTACTAACGATCCTCAGCAACAATCACATGGCCGTGACGGCATTTACAGAGGAAGCAAATGAAGGTAAACGAAACAATGTCATTAAATGGAACGATAATGTAGGCTATGCCAACTGATTGGAACTAACAGTAAATTGACAGTTTTGACATTTGAGTCATTTAGTAGACACTCGTATCCAGAGCGGGCTTACAGTTAGTGCATTCCTCTTAAGGTAGCTTGGTGGGACAACCACATATCACAGGCAAACAAAGTACATTTTTCCTCAATAACGTTGCTGCCAGCAGAGTCAGATCTGGGAGGGGTTAAAAGGCTGTCTAAGTTAAATTCTGCATAATGGTTCAGCATTTCATGAACTATGGCGCGGGAAAGTTGATATGTTGAGTTTAATGCCATAAACGAGTCATTTATATTTACAATTCCCTTATCCAAACGGATTACTCATTTAGCTAGATCTTATCAAGTTGTAAATGACAGGGCATGGAGAATGGTGTTATTTCTATCCCCCTAAAAATAAAGTACATGCTTTTCCCACTCATTCAAGGTTTCCTTTCGCTTTAAGGTAGTGAAATTATGACACCTTCGTTCATTCAAGCTCCACCTCAAACGAATAGTTGGTGAATAACATGCTATTCTCATGCTTAAGTTCGAGGTCAGAATACGTACAGGGAGAAGGTGCACACAAAAGGGAATTACGTTCCATTTATGCGCGCTTAACTCAGGTTGGAGTCGGGGCTTTACTGCATGGGAACACTTTTCAGGCATATACATGGATATACACGAGGATGCCCTTCCAAAGAGAAAGTTAAGCACTTTGATGTGAGCTGCGGCCAACACGTTCCCGTGGGAACACGAGAGTGGGCAGTGGAGGGCTCTGCCATGGCTAATGTGTCTCTCTGCAGTGGAGCATGGTGAGGGGTAGAGGGGAGCTGTCCTCCGGTGACCGACTGCCCAGTGATAAATCTAAGTGGACATCACTGTTTGTTTACCAATCCCTGCAGCACAAGGGGAGAGAGAAGAATCAGATTCAATCAAGCATGTTTTGTACCACTCTGCTGTGTGTAGAGAGAGAAGGTGAAGAGGCAGCCATTGTTGCAATGAGAGTAAAACACACTTTGACGGATTCCAGGCAGGTTTTGGACCCAAAGCAAAGAATAATATCAATACCAACACCAAGAGGCAGCCACCCTGATATCTACGGATGTGACAGTAATATGTGACAGTCATATGACATGTTCACGATCATGTAAAAATATGACTAATATGACTAATATCTCACAGGTGCCCCCTTTATGACACTCAAACAGTTATCGCCACTCTCCAAACATCGGTCACTCTCAGTCCTAGATGTTACATGTTCCAATCCCTTCTTCTTTCTCTGTCTTAAATCCCTCGCTTCCCAGACGTTGACGGTGCAGAACAGGAGGTCATCATGAGGTATGACTCCTCATCCCACCATTTTCTCCTCCTTTCTTGACCCCCCGATCCGTGTTTAGAGGCAGTCAGCCCAGCCGGCCTGGAGCCTGTAGTTCTTACTAGGACGATTTATAGACCTCTCCTCCCTTTCACTCCCTTTCTCTCTCTGTGTTCCGCAACGTATCATACTCTGCCCCCTTGGAAAAAAGAGGTTTCTAGAAAGCCCCCCCCACACACACACACACACTCATATACTCAGTACCAGGCCTCCACTACACCTGGACAGTCCTATCAACACCAGCCAGCCTGAGCTACCATCAAAGGGGGCTCAGGCTAACCCTGAACCCAGGCCAACACTTAAATAATTTCACTCACCCTGTAAAGCATGGACAGACACCATTGATCTTCTAGCCCTGACCCTAGAACAGACTTTAACCCATTTCACGGATCTGTAAAGCACGGGCAGACTGACACTGAGGCGTCCAGTATCTCACTATACATAGGGAGGACAAATAAGCATTGAGAAGATACCTTACCAGGCTAAGTGCGTTCCAATCCACTCAATAGAAAACCGCTATCACTGTGTTTCTCAGGGGACCAGGGTCTGTTCCAAGGAAAAACAGCCTGAAGTGGAGCACCGTCCCTGGGGAGGGCATTAGACATGACGGGCCTCATATCTGTGGTCCTGAGAAGTGTGAGTGTGTATGAAATGAAAATATGAAAGGACGAACATTATCTAGTACGGACACATTATGTTGTCAAAAGGAACAATCACAAAGAGCAACCGTGGATGTAGATATGGAAGTGAGTATGAATTATATGATCGACACAACATTTGTACCGGTGTAAATTGCAAGAGTGGCTACCATCTGTTGAAGGAGGTTGAGGAAAGACAGGGGAAAACAGCGATTGAAAGGCAACAACAAGTGTAGAAGAAAATATCGAACAAAAATGAAAAAAGAGATTGAAGAAAGGATAGAAGTGTAACTACAGAGAAACGGAGCAGAGTCTTTTGTAGGACATGAAAGGACATGTCTGGAAAAGTCTGCCCCCACTGGTTTCTCTCAGAGCTGCAGTGAGCAACATGCTAGCGAACGCGATAAGCACTCGTTTATATTTATCAGGCAGGGCCAATCTAAACTCAGAGGACAAAATACATTATTAAGATAGATAACATAGAACAACCCTCCAGACCTCCCATTTGTGGTTCCCGTGAGACACAGAGAAATCGTAAATCACGCTGTGTGGCCGAAAGCAACTTCACCCTCTACTTCATTGTGATCAAACTGCTATCACTAAACCACTAATAGTGAATGGAGTTCCTTGTCATTGAGAGCCATGTGAACTGGTGGCGGTCACTGTGTTAGTGTGTTTCAGGTTGGTATTTGCCTGGGTGGGCAGTGGGTAACAGTGTAGCTTCTGTCTGTCAGAGCCGTATAATCTGCTCTCTCAGCGTGTGGGACAGAGAGATTCATAATCCCCGTGGTTGTCTGTGTTATTACCCTTTCACTGCTTCATTCCTGAATCCTTGCTAATGAGTCAAGTGATTATCTACCAGACATTAGGGGACAAATCCAATTGAGCTCGTCAAAAAAGCAAGACAAGCACACGAGTACTGTGCGGTACAGTCAGCCCTAAAACTCCTGATCTCTAGACTAACTATCTTCAGCTAGATATCCAGGCCCCCAGAATGGGTCCAGGTGACTTCTGTGTGTGTTGTCATGCATGTGTGTGCACACATTGCTTATTCACCCGTACCCATGCTGGGATTGATGTGGATATCATGGTGCCCATGGATAATAGAATGTTTGTAAGTGATTTGGACATGCTGCTCTGTTCATCCGTCATGTTTGTTTGGCAAAGAGTCAGAGCAGTATACAGGTCGTTAACCCCGTAAAGAGGCAAACCGTCTCAGTGCTTGTGAGGAGCATTACCCTTCAATTGCAGTTCATCTAGACTGCAGGACTCTGACTACACAGCACAGAGAAAGGGTCAATATCATGGCTCATCGCCACAGTGATGTGACTTTAATTGGTGGTTAGTCATGTCCAATCTGTTTATTGGAAGTGTTGTGAAAGTGTTGTGAACGTGAGGTCACTGTTGCTGGCAGAAGACGCATGCAAAATGTCAGAATTCCAAAAATGCAATGTATGGCTCTCAAAATGGACACCCAAGCTGAGTCATATTGTAATTATATTGCATACAATTGCCATCCTTAATTCAATTTATATTTCATTACTTGAAATCAGTGGTGTAAAAATACAACCCTGTAACTGTATTGTCTTAGGTGGCTGTCAAGATGAGTCCTTAGAAATAAAACAAACTGGTCACCATTCTTTATGGTAAAAGTCTGAGGGATGGGCAGAACTCATCAAAATCTGAGCTACATTCTCCAAAGTGTTTTAATGAGGCTATACAGTGCAGTTACATTATTTACAACCATTGTGAGGCTTTTATTTTGGGTTCTAATGGTGATCTTTTTTTTAAAAGCAATGGGTATATATAACACGTTTATAAGTCCAAAAATGGATGTAGCAACTATGGATTCTAGCTTGAATCATATTTAATAAGGGGTAACTATCTATAATCGCTAACATGTGTTTAAGACATGGATGGGACTCTTGGATGGGAATTTCCAACACTTTCTCCAGAAGCTGTGGCAGGAGCAGCATCCCTCTCCTCACTGACAGCCACTCTGTTCTCTGGACAGCTCCGGGTGTTAAGACCCGCCTGTCAGCTTGGATTACTAGTCTTTTGACAGCTATTACTGTAGGTGCTGTGGGGGCAGGACTAGGTGTTGATTTCGATTTCAGTCGACCTGCTAGGATATACAGGTTACTGACAAAATAATAGAAACGCTTGAGTTAATGAGGGATACAAAGTATATTGAAAGCAGGTGCCTCCACACAGGTGTGGTTCCTGAGTTAATTAAGCAATTAACATCCCAACATGCTGGGCAGGCCATTATTTTGACTACCATGGCTATGCCCCCATCCACAAGGCATGAGTGGTAATGGAATGGTTCGGTAAGCATGAAAACGATTTAAACCATTTGCCATGGCTATCTCAGTCAGAATGGTGTCGCATCCCTCCAATAGAGTTCCAGACACTTGTAGAATCCATGCCAAGGTACATTGAAGCTTTTCTGGCTCGTGGTGGCCCAACGCCCTATTAAGACACACTATGTGGGTGTTTCCTTTATTTTTGGCAGATACCTGTAAGTCAGGGATAGAGCCTAAATCTGTGGGCAAAAGTACTGTATATATTTATTATGCCAGACATCTAGTTCTATTGATAGAAGTATGTGCCTACGAGTATACATCTAACACATTAATGCACACAGCTTAAGCCTGGATATTGCACACAGCTTGAGCCTGCATATAGTTTTATTCCAATGTGCCAGAGTTTACAAGCTCTCTCTGGAAACTTTGCGAGTGGGAAAATGCTGTTGTTTAATTCCGTTTTTAGTCGGAAGAACAATAGATAAGTTTAACCTGACGTGTCCTGATGCAACATGTGTTCCACCATCTGCTGCAAAGCTATGGCTACAAGTACAGTATCTCAGAGGAACATAAGGGCCAGAAGTCAGGCAGTACAGCAAATACAAATTACTCTTAAAAAAACACACTGTAAGGAAGACTAAAGGGGAATAAGATACTGTATGTCTGAGGATAGGAATTTGGGTCTAGGTGGATTGCGTGGGAGCCAGGGAAAGATAAGACAGAAACGTCCGACCTGCTCTGTTTGCTTATAGCGTTTATCAGCGGTACTAATCGGCATGATTAAAACTCAACATTTGATAGGCGAGCACAGGAAATAGATCCACCGATCCACATTTCTGTCTGAATTTCTGAGACAAATTGTGTGCATTAGGGTTCATAGGGGTGGAGAGGAGGGAGAGAGAACCTGTTATCTTGTTTTCGGAGTAGATTTTTAATTTCCTGATTGTTTGGTCTCTAGGGTGAAAGATTAGAATAAAATGAAGAACCGCACCGTGGTTTAGACTGAGACTATGAAGTACTGACTGTGTGATGATGAGATCCCTGATACACAGATGGGACGGATGGTTCCATCCACACACAGCAGAGAAAGGCTGATGGTTATCAACACAATAATCATGGCTGCTGTGCCTCATTCACCAACATTTTCATAGCTTCCCAATGCAGCCAGCCAATCAATCAATCAATCAATATCTTTATTGTCCCATTTAGGGAAATGTGTGGTGCAGTCACTGTTAGCATACAATAGCTATGGTAAAACTGGAGGCTTCACCAACATAGTACGGTTGAGCGATTAGTGTTTTTTGAAGTCAGTTTAGTTTCGATGATTAAAGAAATAATGACGGTTTTCGATTTCAATAGATCCTTTACATTTTTTTTTAACCTTAAATGCACTATGCGTTATATGGGTTGAATGCTGTCATGGCACAGAATAAAACAATTAATAAAAGTCCCATAATGGTAGTGACTGCCCATTACTGCTAACCATCATTTATTCAAATTACTTTGATTTAATAAATTATTTCAGGTGTGCATATTACATTTGTTTTATTTGAGGGCTTTATTTCATTCAAAGTCATCCTTTCATCTCCTGTCTACGCTGTCTGACAAAATCACTAGTTTAGTAGTTCTTCAAAGTAAATAAGGCATACTTTTGTGACCGCTGAATACCAAATATCAATCCCTTAGAGGTCATGTATTTTCAGGTAGAGATACAGTACCTCGCGAAGGAACAGCTCCCTTTCTCTCTCGATCACGCATTCTACTCTCTCTTTTATGTAGCAGGTGTAAAAGAGACACAGACTGGACAAGAATGCGCTCAATGGATTATGGTCATTGTAGTTAATTACCATGTTTTCTGCGCTAAACTACAGTATGTAAAATCTTGGCCTGTTGGAAACGACAACCCCATACAACATTGCACAGTTCGGGTTTAAATTGGATTTATTTCTAGAGAAACTGTGCAATGCGCACATTGAGCTCACAGAAAACAATTGAATTAAATGGAATTCAAATAATTGAACTGATATCAGTAAATTAGTTGCTAAAAAAAAGATTTTGGTTAATCGCTCAGCACTACTACCCCATGTGTCCAATATAGCACTAGCTACACTATATAAATGTATGTTTTAATTGTCCATGTCTTAAACTAAACATTACAGTTTTGTGGGGCCTAAAATAGCATAAACTTTCTTCATCCATCAGGATAGAAATTTGTCTTCTGCTTATTTCCTAACTCCTCTGATAGTCTGAGTCATTCCATATTTGTTCTTTGTCTGAATCCTTTATTGCCTTGGATGGTCTTGAGATGCAGATAGCGCAGCCGACAGACAGACCGACAGACCGAGGGGATATATATCCAGATCCTGCAGGTGGATTTGAAACAGAACGGGAAGAAAGAATCCCAGAGAGAGACCCCGAGGCTCACCGACATTCCTAAAAGGCAAAGGCCCGGATCTGGAGTTTTAGGAAGAGTCGGTTGGGAATGGGAACGCCTGCTTTCTTTGAATTATTCCACCCGCCTCAATAGGGAGGTTCTGTTCTACCCAGCCTGATCCCTTGTTTGTCTATCTAGGAGTTTCCACGGGCTCTGTGATTCTCCTGGTATCACGGGATTCCCAGGGTATATCATGTGTAAAGATGTTCCCTCTTCTTTCCACTTGAAAGGGAAGGAATGTGGTATGATTTGAAATCAGACAGACAGTTAAAATAGTTTTCTCTGACACACTGCCTGTGACTGAAATGGCAGCCTATACCCTATGTAGTGCATACATTTTTATCAGAGCCCTATGGACCCTAGTCAAAAGTAGTGCACTATAGGGAATAGGGTGCCATTTCAGACGCAGGCACTGCGTCTTTGCGTGTTTATGAAGTCGTTTCAGAGTTTGTTTTTACACAGAGTGTTAAGGAAAAGCAAAACTTTTCAATGTGTATGATATGTATGACCGTCTCGATCCAGCAAAATGTGAAATTGTGTTTTTTTTAAAACTTTGGATGAAAGTAATGAAAGTAATTCTGCTTTGGAAGTTGATGGAGGGGGTCAGTAAGCATGTTTCTCATGTTTCTCATGTCCAGTGAAAAAGTTTCTAAACCATCCTGTCTTTTGAGCCAGTCTTGTGTACAGTCTAAATAACTCAACTAGCCAGTTCTGTCTGTAAAGAGAAGGGCGGGCTGTATGTTGATCCTGCTGCTCTGATTGGATAGAGTGAAGCTGTCTTTCTCTGTCCACTCATTTCATCATGTCATCAACGTTATAGTAAGCAATAACTGGTATAGATTATATATTTTATATTCGTTTATTATTGCTGCAAAAAGAGTTCCTTGTAGTTACATTGATTCCACAGAATTCCAACTACTTAAATATGACTCTGTGGAATCAATTCAACTACAAGGACCTTTTTGGCAGCAATATTAAAATAACATAACAAACATCAACATTTCCAGTTATTTCCCACTATAGCTTTTATGACTGCTACTGCTCCTGGGAACTTAAACTTTTAAAAACTGCTTCAGAAAACATTTCCAAAACAATTTAATGAGAGTTATTTTCGCTTGTGTATCGGCCTAATGTAACCATTACCTAGTCAATACATTTGCCTATTTATCACCAGTAGTGACAGGCCTACAAATAAAGTGGTGATGGAAAATGAAAATAAAAATGAATTGAACTGATTGGTGTCACATCCACAGCAATCTGACACTGGGGAGCTGAACAAACACACATATAAGTTCCCTTCTTGGGCAGAGGCACTGAGGAAAGAAATCTAAAGCATTATACTAGCTCTGTCTCTATTTTTCACCAAAGTAAACATACACACACACACACACACACACAGACACACACAGACACATGATAGAGAACTCTAGAGGCTTCTAGCAGACAAAAGTCCGTATTAGCATGGCCAGCGCCATTTTAATTTATTCCGAGTGGGAATTGCAAATTCATTACCTGATCCATCCTGGTGACCCTGTTTGAGTCATGTCCAACCGGGTCATTAGGAGGGATCCGCTAATCGTGATGAAGAAAATGTACTACTTCAAAATGTAGTTAGCCTCAATGGCTCTGCCCTGCTGTCACAGACGCTACAGTGGCACAGATGCGAAGATGAGTCCTCTATCTATCTCTATGACGCACGCACACACACACACACACACACACACACAACATACACTTTCTCTCCCACTCAAATTCTTCAAAGTTTTATCCTCTTCTTTTTTTCCTGAGCAGAATTGATTCCTCTGCCTTGCAGTATGTGTCTTGTACGGTGCTCCTCCTCTAGCATACAGAGCTGCAACAGCAGTACCAGTAATGTATTGGCACTCAGACATCTGGAAGTAGTTTGTCCTTGAGCTCCAGGTCACTGTCTGTTCCAATACTAGCCATCCCTCTACCTTTACGCTGTGACACGGTTTAATATATTTCCCCAAACTCAAATACAAAAGGAAACTCTTTAAAACCACAACAGGGTGGACAGTGCCTCATTTTTCCACTTCCCCGGAATGATCCCCCTATCCCCTCTAAACCACATCAGGGGGACAGCACCCCATCCTACCTCTTTCTCTGAGTGAACCCCCCATATACCCTCGACTCCTCTTAACCACATCAGGGGGACAGCACCCCATTCTTCCTCTTTCTCTGAGTGACCCCCATAAACCCTCAACTCCTCTAAACCACATCAGGGGGACAGCACCAGAACATTCAGATCCCAGAGCGACCCCTTTTCTCTATTCTCCATATGGCATTAGCCCCCCCCAACCCCCCACCCCACCCCCTCCCTCTCGATACAGTAAAACTATGGCAATGTCATATTTTAAGAGGCCATTTATGCAAAGCTATTTATCTGGTCACCCTTGGAGGAGCGAGGCGAGGCGGGGAGGCATCTGAGATTAGCAAGGAGAGAGAGACAGACATATTTATTTGGCTGTAACAGCATGTGGGGACCAAGCCGGCTGACACTCTGCACCTTCATTCGTCAACACACAATAATACTGGAACACTGACCTTGAGTGTTTGGAGTTTTTGTGTGTGATGTGCGTGAGGTGTAGGTCTCTGAATGCATATGTGTGTGTGTGTGTTCCATGCCAGAACAGAGAGAAGAGCGCATGTGAAAGACCTCTAAGACAATTCCCTCAGTTGTCGGTGTAATAGAGATATTTTTCAGGATGTAGCAGCATGTGGGCCCGGGCCTTGTTTGTCCAGGATGACACTCTTCACATTCATTCATCAACGTCCCACCAGACCTCCACTGACCTTGTGCGCGTGGGTGTTGGTGCGTGCGTGCCTGTGCAGGTGGGGTGTGCGTGTGAGAAAGCTGGAGCAAGAAAGAGACAGTGGCGGTGTACGCAGGTGGGCGGTCGTGTGCACGGTACCACAGCTAACGACGAAAAAGACAACAAGAAAAAGAGGAATAGCCACAGAGAGCAGCAGGGGGGGGGGAATAAGAGATGTGACCTAGGAAAAGAAAGACTTTTAAAAGATCCCTCCTTCTCCCGGGCTCTCCCTCTCTTCCCACTTAGGCTAGATGGGGCCAACATGGGTATATTCGTGATTATATGAAAAGCTGAGAGGCACGGGTCTGTCTGATTAAGAAGCAAACATGTAGACACATTTGTTATTCTATTCTAATGCCTTAATGATTAGCCTTGTGAGCTATGGGGCCCGGAGACTGGTCCTCCCTCCTCCTGGTGCTGCAGTGACAGATGGCCGGTGGTTTGGGGTCCCTCCTCAGTACATTATAGACCGACAAGCAGACACACACACACCTTGTATGCGTCAGAAATGGCAACCTATTCCCTACATAGGGCTCTGGTCAAAAGTAGTGCACTATACAGTATAGCGAATAGGATGTCATTTTAGGCACAGCCCTTGTCTGAGGAACACAAGAACACACAAGGAGAAAAGAGCAATTAGGCCCAGCCGAGTGCTGGAGAAACATGATGATGGAGTTTTAACCTGTCCTGCATGAGGAATGTGTCCTGCCTGTTTAATTTCCTTGTTCCGAGGGACAATTGTTCTCGTCCTCCAAGGGAAAAATGATAGATGGAATTCTGATTTTTTATTTTATTTAATTTTTTTACAAATGCATGTGACACCGATTAACATTGGTGCGGTGGTGGCATGGCTCAGGACTTTTTTGGGGGGGAACATAGGCTAGTCTGTCAGTTACCCAGACAGATAATTGAAATTTTTAGATTCTTGACCTCTCTTGACCAAATATTCTCATCCCCAAGTTGCCGAAATCCCACGCTTACCCCCCCCTCTCTCTCTCTCTCATTTTCCCTCAGTCTGACTCTCTCTCTCTCTCATTTTCCTTCAGTCTGACTCTCTCTCTCTCTCTCTCTCATTTTCCCTCAGCCTGATTCTCTCTCTCGCTCTCTCATTTTCCCTCAGCCTGATTCTCTCTCTCTCTCATTTTCCCTCAGTCTGACTCTCGCTCTCGCTCTCTCTCTCTCTCTCTCTCTCTCTCTCTCTCTCTCTCTCCTGGCTGAATTGATAGCAGGCTGAAAAAGGACAGATGCATTACTCTCTCCTGGCTCACCGTGATTGATTACGAGTCCCAGCCTGCAAACAAATTAAAAGCCTTTACACTATCTAGTAAATCTTGATCTGCTTTAATTTTGTTTTGACGCTCCAGGGCTTTAGCACAAATTCCTCCAGTCGAAGACGTTTATTTTTGTTATAACATCACCCCGTCTCTACCCTCTTCTGATTCAAGACATCCATTGTGCCCTTTTCGGGCTCAAGTTCTCCAAAAACGTTTCCATTCAATGGAAAAAAGGTGAGCAAGAGTGAAGAGGAACCACGACAAGAGGCTTTGATGAACTTTCCAGCTTGAGAAAAAAAAAAAAAAAAAAAAAAAACGTTTCCAACCGCTGCTCCTTGTGAGTGTAAATCATTTGACAATGCTGACCCGTATATTAGCGCTTTATGTCGTGTTTATGGCCGTGGACAAATCAGTTAGCCTGGAGGTTATTTACGTGATTTCCTTGATGGCCTCTCCTAACAGTTTCAGACCGGTTAAGCTCACCGAGGGACCATACAGTTTTAAGTGGTACACTCCAATCCCTTCCCTCGGCTGTGTTATTTATGATACAAGTGTACAGTCACCTTCCGTCCAATTAAAGCAGAGTGCTTGCTTTGTGCAGCCTCCCCTTCATCATATCCCTCTAATGGGTTGTTGGTAATCTCTTTCTCCCTTCTCTCTCTTTCCCCTCCTTCCTCTGCTCCAGGTGACCCTGTGTCTCAGGTCACGACTGAGTGAGGCTGCTTCAGCTCCAAGCCCCAGACTAGACCATTCACTCAAGGTGAAGTTGCGGTCAGACGTTAGGTATCGTCATAAAATAAATGGAAACGCTTATGTGTCTTGATTTGCTCTTGATTCTTCTGTGGTTAGAATCATATGTCTTTCTCCTACCTTTTCAACAATTGTTTCAAGTCCTCATCATCAAACAATCGAATGTATTCATAATGCCCTTTTTACATGGCACAACGTGACATCTGTCCCCCTCTTTTTCACTCTCTCTCTCTTGCTCTTTCACCCAACGAAGAGGAAAATAATCCCTCTCTTTTTCAGAGTGTACAGGCGTTCTGGAAGAGAACACCAGCAGTCAGGTCTTAGACCCAGAGTTCTGCTCAAGTCTAAATCATTATAAGTGGCTAATATGTTTGTTCTAAATGAACTGTAGATAATTATTTAGCAGAATTAGCCTATACAACATGAGATTGGTTTGGATGGGTTTGAATTGAAAAGTCATCCGCGCGCAATGGCGGGTCTGATGTCCGGTCTGAATACAAGAGATGTAGCCTAGGGCTACTGTCCGGAGAGTTAAATAATGATAATAATAATGATAATTGAAGAGAGAAGTTGTCCTGATATTTCTTAGAACAATCCATGGCATAAACAATCAATTCTGTCGATAGGCCTAGGCTGTCAGTCTACTGCACACACACAACATGAGCAGATTAACTTGGTCAAACATTTTCTTTATTAAAGACGATCAGAAAGAATGTATCGGTAACTCGGCACTACAGTATAAGTTACTTGTTTTGAACGAAGCCACAAAACCAGTTTATGAGTAGCTTAATTAAGCTTTATGCTGACAACTATCACACTTGACTATATTCATTCAACATAATTTAACAAACTGTTATTCCTAAAGAAAATAGGCTAAATAAAATAACTTACATTATACAATGGGTGGGTCTATTCCTGAATGCTGATTGGTTAAAAGCGCATTCCAGCCAGTGTCTATTCCACAAGTTACCACCGGCTAAATCTATGACATTAAAATGCCTATTTACTGTATCTGACTCCGCAATCAACTGTCTCAATCCATCAGCCCAGCCAAGCAATTTATAAACTTGATCTCCACTATAAAAAGTATCTAGACATTATCTCACATTTCTTTCAGACTAACATTTTGTTTTCAAAATTGGAGATTTGTATAAACCTTGCTGTCTGTCTCTCCGACATTTGCAACATTGTTCAAATATTCAAATTCCCTCTCCAGCTGTCCCATAGTAAAGAACGTAGGGGTCAGAACGAGACAGACATTGTTTCTCAGCCAGTTGAAACCATGAATCAGCTGGCATCATGTTCATGGATAGAAACAAAGAAATGTTAATCGGAAAAAGGTCAAACGAAATGAAGTGCAGCGAGTTTGCAGTCTTTCCAGCTTCAGTTTGAAGTGATTGTGTTCGCTGTGTTGTTGGCTAGCACCTCTGAACAACGGGGTCCTAACGAGAGAGCACATTCTCTATGCCAGGCGAAATTGTACCTAATTAGCTCATTGTTATGGATGTATCCAAATATGTCACCAGAAAACAGCTTATGCAAATGCAGCTACTTTGCTGTTATTCTGGCCGCACTTTTTGACATGACTGTTAGTTAGCCGTAGTTGGCTAGCTAGCATACAAGGGATGCTGGGTCGTGTCTCTAGCAACCGAACCGATAGAACGAACGACAAGCCAGTTGATGTAGCAACACTCGATTTGTGTATGGACAATATCTTGTGGAAGGATGAAATAGTATGAATAAATTCCTCAAAATATATTTTTTTATGAAAATACGTCGATCATTATTTGAATATGGTAATGCCTTGAAAGCCGGTGTTTGGAGGACATATTGGCACGGTTTGACGAGCCTCAAATTCATCTCGAGTCTACCAACACCGTGCCAATATATCCTCCAAACACCGGCTTCTCTGGCATTATCACTTAACTAAATAGGACAAGCAGAAATGAATCCATTAAATACATAAACTAGTTAATTGAATAAAAAAACTAATAAATTAAATAGCTCAGGTCTTGAAAATATGGGCCAAGAGCAGCGCTTTTTCCCTTCTGTATCCACAATGTGCATAAATGAGGCCCATAAAGACGATTTGCCTGTCATTTTTTCCTCCCTGTACTCTCTTTCATTCAGTTTATTTATCACATCAGCAAAAACCGACTTCATATTTCAGAAACACACTTTATATAGCCTAGTCTAGGCTATCAATCTTTTCCATTGCATCTTCCTTCTCTCCCACAACAATTAGCCTATTTACCCTGCGCAGGGGCTCGTTTTCATAAAGAGAATATGCCATTTAGTCACAAAATTATATTTTGACACATTTCATTTGATTTAATCAAGGGGCCGCCTGACAATCATTTAATGTAATAAAATGTAAACGTGTAAAATTTGCGTTCATGTTAATTAGGAACAAAACTTTTCAAATATAAGTTTGGATCCTGTATTTCATATATTTTCACACAGATCTGAGTTCCGCGGCCACCAAGCGGGAGCCGACCTGGTCAGATCCTGTGTTGGATCTTGGGTAATAGAGTTTGGTTAGGTCCGTGAAGGCCTTTACTTAAAACAGCATTAGTCTTGGTTTATATCAAAACCACCAGAAACCCACAAAAACAATGTAACATATACTGTACATTACCCCGTTGCCCATTTAAGAAACAGGAAAAAGGCTTGGGGTAAATCTACTATCTGTAATGTCGCCCATTAAATGTCGCCCACTCTTTCAATATGATTCCCCACTGTAAAGGGGTTAAAGGGCATTTCCCTTCATAGCGGGAGCAAGGGGATAGAGAGGGGATACTAACAGTTAACGCGTCGTGTCGTTCCTTAACCACGCAACATTGATCACAGTGAAACGTTACACCTACACAGAGGAGACCTTGACCTCAACTGTAGTAGACATGGTGGATGATGAGTGTCAGCACCATAATGTGGGGCTTTGGCTTTACTGATGGATACCTCTATATATCTGTTGGCCTGTTCTCTCCACTGACCTTTTCAGTCATTTATTTACATTTTTCTGTCTCTTTTTTTGTATTTTTTGTATTTTCCCCTGTGTTCCCTCCCTCCCTCCCTCCCTCCGCCCCTTTATGTCACTGAGGCAGAAACACAAGTCAAAGACCACCTCAGGAATGATGGAACCCAATCTGTCCGGGCTTTTCTCTGTATCCAATTCTATGTTTGCTTTGTCAGATATATGACTGGGCTGTTTTGTATACTGGAATAAAGAATAAATAACTAAGACATTAGCATTCCCAGTCCATTTTCCCCCCTGTCCGAAGCACGGCCTGTTTGTCCAGCCTCTCCATCAAAACCGCAAACTGCACCGTCATGGTTAAAAGACTGAAAGAAAATACACAGCCACAACGTCCTGCCAGTGTTTGTCAAACAATCCCAGTAATTGTTCTGAGACGATAAGTCGTGGCTGTGCCTTTCTCAGCCTCCAGGGGTAAATTAAAACGTTTACCCTGGCTAAAACCTTGTATCAAATGTCAGAGTTACGGAGGAGAGTCAGAGGAAGCACAAGCCATCAAAAGTCCCTGTGAGAATTGATTGGCCTCAGAGCTGCAAGGAGTTCTGGGTAAGGCACAGGCTGTGTCCGAAATGGCACCCTATTTCCTATATAGTAGTTTTTATCAGGGCCCATAGGGAATAGGGTGCCATAACCACTGTTACGGATACAAGTATCCTGTGTGTGTATCCTGTGTGTGTTTCTTTTCTCTCCTTCTCCCCTCACAGGTGAACATCATCACTCCCCAATCAGTCAACAATCAATCATCAATCAGAAGACACACCTCCTCCTGTTTCCTACCCTATCACAGTTCCTTTCCCTTGGTTTAAAAACCCCATCAGTTGTTTGCTCTAGAGCTTAATCTCTCTGTAAATGCCATGTATGTAGATCTCTGTGTTTCACTCTCTCTTTGTGTCTTAACCTCTCTTTTGTTTGAGCACCTCCAAATCACTTTGTCATCTCCTGTGAGTATTGTTTTTGGTTATGGTGTTTGTTTGATTGCTGGTGGGAAAAGGGGAAACCAAGACAAGTCGCCCATGGGCATACACTACCCGTAGGTAGACTTTGTTAAAAACACTAGTTAGAACTGGGCGGACCACCCACTGTATTTTTGGTTAGTTAGCTGTTGTTAAAATAGGCTAGTCTAGTTTAGGGGTGTTTTGGATGCTTATTGTTTCTTTCCTTGGGTCCAGCTCAGCCCCTTTTCCTGCTCCCCCCATTACCGTGTGTTTTACAATAAACCCTGAGTTTGACGGTATAATTTCAGTTATCGTGGTTATTTCGTTCACACTTTTACTTTGTCACAATTATAATTTGCATGAGTTATTTTACGGGTCTCATTACCATCCCCCCCTAGACTGTTGGGCCAAAAGGGATTCATAACAACCACAGTAGCCTCGCTGTGACAATCTAGAATCCTAATTTAAAAGAGAAGTTCTTAAAATACATTGCTTATTATTATGAAATTGTCTCAACATAATGGCGTCGTCAGAGAGGGCTGCCTCTCTTCTAGACCTAAGGCAACATTGCAGTATTTCGTTTTTTTAAAATGTTTTATTTCCTACAATGTTAGCCCAGAAAATCTTAAGTGTTATTACATACAGCCGGGAAGAACTATTTGATATCAGAGTGGTGTCAACTTACCAGCACCACGACCAGGAATACGACTTTCCTGACGTGGATCCTTTGTCCGCACCACCAGGGCATTTGCACTGATTCTAGAGGCCGACCCAAAACAACACCGCCAGAGGAGAGGGAGTCGGAGCAGTCTTCTAGTCAGACTTTGGAGGAACGCACACCACCCACCGCTTCCGAGTATATTACTTGCTAATGTCCTGTCCCTAGATAACAAGGTCCAGAGAGACATGAGGGATTGTAACATACTCTGTTTCACGGTAGCATGGCTCTCTCGGGATATGCTGTCTGAGTCGATACAGCCAGCAGGATTCTCTGTGCCTCACCGACAGAAATAAACTTCTCTCCAGGAAGAATGTATGTTTCATGATTACCGACTCATGGTGTAATTGTAACAACATACAGGAACTCAAGTCCATTTGTTCACCTGCCCTAGAATTCCTCACAATCATTTCTCCCAAGAGAATTCTCTTTGGTTATTGTCACAGCCGTGTATATCCCCCCTCAAGCCGATACCACGACGGCCCTCAAGGAACTTTACTGAACGTTAAGCAAACTGGAAACCATATATCCTGAGGCTGCAGTTATTGTAGCTGGGGATTTTAACAAAGAAAATTTGACCTAAATTCTAGAAGCATGTCGACTGCAGCACTCGTGGTGGAAAAACACTGGACCATTGTACTGCAATGCATAAAAGGCCCTCTTCTGCCCTCCTGACGGCAAATCTGACCACTACTCCATTTTGCTTCTCCCTTCCTATAGACAGAAACTCAAACATGAAGTACCCATGCTAAGGACTATTCAATGCTGGTCTGACCAATCAGAATTCACACTTCAAGATTGTTTTGATCATGTGGAGTGGAATATGTTCCGGGTAGTCTCAGAGAATAAATATCGACGTATACGCTGATTTGGTGAGTGAGTTTATAAGGAAGTGTATAGGAGATGTTCTACCCACTGTGACTATAAAAACGTGAACAGATGGCAGCATTCGCACAAAAACTGAAAGCGTGTACCATTGCATTTATCTATGGCAAGGCGACTGTGAATATGGCAAAATACAAACAGAGTAGTCCTTCCCTCTGCAAGGCAATCACACAAGCAAAATGTCAGCATAGAGACAAAGTGGAGTCACAATTCAACGGCTCAGTAACGAGAAGTATGTGGCAATCACTGACTACAAAAGGAAGACCAGCCACGTCGCGGACAAAGACGTCTTTGTTTCCAAACAAACTAAGCACCTTCTTTCTACGCTTTGAGGATAATACAGTGCCACCGACACGGCCCGCTACCAAGGACTGTGGGCTCTCCTTCTCTGTGGCTGATGTGAGTAAGACATTAAAACATGTTAACCCTCGCAAGGCTGCCGGCCCAGACGGCATCCCTAGCTGCATCCTTAGAGCATGCGCAGACCAGCTTGCTGGTGTGTTTACGGACATATTCAATCTCTCCCTATCCCAGTCTGCTGTCCCCACATTGTTCAAGATGGCCACTACTGTTCCTGTACCCAAGAATGCAAAAGTAACAATGAATGACTATCACCCTGTAGAACTCACTTCTGTCATCATGAAGTGCTTTGAGAGAGGATCAAGGATCATATCACCTCCGCCTTACTGGCCGCCCTAGTCCCACTTCAATTTGCTTACCGCCCCAATAGGTCCACAGACATTGAAATCGCCATAACACTGCACACTGCCCTATCCCATCTGGACAAGAGGAATACCTACGAAAGAATACTGTTCATTGACTATAGCTCAGCATTCAACCCCATAATACCCTCCAAACTCATTATTCAGCTTGATGCCCTGGGTCTCAACCCCTCTCTGTGTAATTGAGTCCTGGACTTCCTGACGGGCCGCCCCCAGGTGATGAAGGTAGGAAACAACATCTCCACTTCGCTGATCCTCAACACTGGGGTCCCACAAGGATGCATGCTCAGCCCGCTCCTGTACTCCCTGTTCACCCATGACTGCATGGCCATGCACACCTCCAACTCAATCATCAAGTTTGCAGACAACACAACAGTATTAGGTTTGACAACAACATGACAGCCTACAGGGAGAAGGTGAGGGCTCTTGGAGTGTGGTGTCAGGAAAATAACCTTTCTCAATGTCAACAAAATAAAGGAGATGATCTAGGACTTCATAAAACAGCAGAGGGAGCACCCCTCTATCCACATCGAAGGGACAGCAGTGGAGAAGGTGGAAAGTGTTTTACGTTCCTCGGCATACACATCTCTGACAAACTGAAATGGTCCACCACACAGACAGTGTGGTGAAGAAGGCACAACAGCGCCTCTTCAACCTCAAGAGGCTGAAGCAATTTGTCTTGTCACCGAAAAACCTCACAAACGTTTACACATGCAAAACTGAGAGCATCCTGTTGGTCTGTATCACTGCCTGGTATGGCAACTGCACCACCCAGAACCGCAGGGCTCTCCAGAGGGTGGTGCGGTCTGCACAACGCATCACCGGGGTAAACTACCTGCCCTCCAGGACACCTACAGCACCCGATAACACAGGAAGCCCAAAAAGATCATCAAGGACAACAACCACCCAAGCCACTGCCTGTTCACCCCGTTACCATCCAGAAGGTAAGGTCAGTACAGATTCATCAACGCTGGGACCGAGAGACTGAAAAAAAGCTTCTACCTCATGGCCATCAGACTGTTAAACAGTCACCACTAGCACAGTGAACCTGCTACCTATATACCGACTTGTAATCACTGGCCACTTTAATAAATGGAACACTAGTCCCTTTAATAATGCCACTTCAATAATGTTTACATATCTTGAATTACTCATCTCATATGTATATATTGCATCTTAACCTAAGCCGCTCTGACATTGCTCATCCATATATTTATATTTATATATTCTTATTGTATTCCTTTTTGTGTGTTAGGTATTTGTTGTGGAATTGTTAGTTATTACTTGTTAGATATTGCTGCACTGTTGGAACTAGAAACACAAGCATTTTGCTACACTCTCAATAACATCTGCTAACCATGTATATGTGACCAATAACATTTATTTTGATTTGCTGATTAATAAGTCATAAACCGGTATTGTCTTTGTAATATTTGTTGACTCTAGTATTACAATGAATAGTAATTATACACTGAGTGTAGAAAACATTATGAACACCTTTCCCAATATTGAGTTGCACCCCCTTTTTCCCCCAGAACAGCCTCAATTCTTCGGGGCTTGGATTCCACAAGTGGTTGAAAGCGTTCCACAGGGATGCTGGCCTATGTTGACTCCAATGCTTCCCACATTTGTGTCAAGTTGGGTGGATGCCATTTGGGTGGTGTACCATTCTTGATACACACGGGAAACTGTTGAGCGTGAAAAACCCAGCAGCGTTGCCTGCTACCATTCCCTGTTCAAAGACACTTAAATATTTGGTCTTGCCCAATTCACACTCTGAATGGCACACATGCACAATCCATCTCTCAATTGTCTCAAGGTTTAAACATCTACACTGATTGAAGTCGATTTAACAGGTGACATCCATAAGGAATCATAGCTTTCACCTGGATTCACCTGGTCAGTCTATGTCAAGGAAAGAGCAGGTAGTCCTAATGTTTTCTACACTCAGTGTACATCAATCATAAATGCATAACAAGAGATACGCTGATTGAAGAGATCTTTAGGATTCCATTGGGAGTGAGTCTATTTTGGGTGCGTATCTGTTTGTTCTTCTTCAAGGTGTACTTGTGCGCATACTGTTCATGTTCTTTGTTGTGGAGCCTAAGTGCAGTATCAGCTGTTTACTTAATACTTTGTTCTGAATCAGGAGGGTCTTAGAGCAGAGCTGTGTGTGGGTGGGTGTACGTCAGAACAGTCCCATTGACATTTCCCTGGGACACAAATTTAGCCATCAATCATATCTGGGAAATGAAATGTCTCCCTTACCCCTGTAGTGTGATTTGACACTGCACAATACTACAAACACACACACCACACACACATTCAGCCACCCACATATTAGCACTGTTTCTGACCTCTTATTCATCACCTCTGATGCTATCTCTCCTTTCTTCAGTCTGTCAGCGAGCTGCTCCCACATTTATTCCCTGTTTCCTCTCCTCCCAGTGGTATATTACAATTCTCCGTCTCCTCTCTTCTAATCATCCACTCTTCGTTGACACGAATGAGACATCACTGCCAGAGATGATGGCCAATAGCAGGCGTCGAAGACCCCGCCCATTCCCAGCTGTCACTCAGATTGGCTGTGTGTATGTCAAATCTGTGTGTGTGTGTCAAATCGTATCACAGTTTATTGGTCTCGTTGTTACGTCCGTTGTTAGAAGGAGACCAAGGTAAAGCGTCGTAGGCGTACATTATACTTTTATTTTTTTTAAACAACAAAATGCAAAACGAACGTAAAGCTATATGCAGTGCAGAAAGCAACTACACACAAACAAGATCCCACTACTGAAGGAGGAGGTTCCGGACTGTGGACCGTCTCAGGAGGTTCCGGACTGTGGACCGTCTCAGGAGGTTCCGGACTGTGGACCGTCTCAGGAGGTTCCGGACTGTGGGCCGTCTCAGGAGGTTCCGGACTGTGGGCCGTCTCAGGAGGTTCCGGACTGTGGGCCGTCTCAGGAGGTTCCGGACTGTGGACCGTCTCAGGAGGTTCCGGACTGTGGACCGTCTCAGGCGGTTCCGGACTGTGGACCGTCTCAGGCGGTTCCGGACTGTGGACCGTCTCAGGAGGTTCCGGACTGTGGACCGTCTCAGGAGGTTCCGGACTGTGGACCGTCTCAGGAGGTTCCGGACTGTGGACCGTCTCAGGAGGTTCCGGACTGTGGACCGTCTCAGGAGGTTCCGGACTGTGGACCGTCTCAGGAGGTTCCGGACTGTGGACCGTCTCAGGAGGTTCCGGACTGTGGACCGCGGCGGTTCCGGACTGGGGGCGGTTCCGGACTGTGGACCTCTCAGGCGGTTCCGGACTGTGGACCGTCTCAGGCGGTTCCGGACTGTGGACCGTCTCAGGCGGTTCCGGACTGTGGACCGTCTCAGGCGGTTCCGGACTGTGGACCGTCTCAGGCGGTTCCGGACTGGGGACCGTCGCCGGAGGCTCCGGACTGGGGACCGTCGCCGGAGGCTCCGGACTGGGGACCGTCGCCGGAAGCGCTGGACAGGGGACCTTCTCCGGAAGCTCTGGACAGGGGACTGTTGCCGGAAGCTCTGGACTGTGAAGGTGCACTGGAGGCCTGATGTGTGGGACCGGTACAGGTGGCACCGGGCTGATGACACGCACATCAGGACGGTGCGGGGAGGAGGCACAGGATGTACTGGACTGTGGAGGCGCACTGGAGACACAGTACGTATGAGACCAAGGTGCAGCGTGCTAGGCGTACATTATACTTATATTTTAAATGACACCAAAAAACAACAAAATGCAAACCGAACGTAAAGCTATATGCAGTGGAGAAAGCAACTACACACAAACAAGATCCCACAACTGAAGGTGGGGAAAAGTGCTGCCTAAGTATGATCCCCAATCAGAGGCAACGATTAACAGCTGCCTCTGATTGGGAACCATACCCGGCCAACAAAGAAATAGACAAACTAGAATGCTCACCCAAATCACACCCTGACCTAACCAAATAGAGAAATAAAAAGGCTCTCTAAGGTCAGGGCGTGACACTCGTACACAGATTTGGAGATGTCATCGCAGCGAAATTCTTATGTGCAGTAATATGTAACAATACAATAACAATGCACACATAATGCCCCTGAAATATCAGAACGAGCAATGTCAGAGTCAGGAATATAAATATAAACTGTTTACAGTATAAATGGTGTGTATAGACAGTATATAAATAAACAAGGTGTGTACAGCAGTAGTTATATAGGATGTATGTGTGTGTGTGTGGGGGGGGGGGTCAATCAGGACGAATTTAACTGTACTTGTGGGGATCAGAAGAATAGTAAACAAACAACATTTGTCAAATGCTATTTCTAGGGGGGTTAGGGTTAATATAATTAGCGTTAGGGTCACAGTTAGGTTTAGGGTTAGTTTTAGAGTTAGGTTTAGGGTTAGGCTAAGATTTTGGGATTAGGGTTAATGTTAAGGTTAGGGTTAGGGTAAGGGTTATGTTTAGGGAAAATAGGATTTTGAATGGTTATAAATTGTGTTTCCCCAAGGTTTTGTTAAACAACACTGTGTGTGTGCGTGTGTGCCTATGAGTATGTGTGTGTGAGAGTGGGAAAAAAATCTCCCTGACACAGCACTTCACGCTGATCTGTCGCCACTTTTGATCGGGAATATTACTCTATGACAGCTGGTGATGGCATCGTTCAAAAGCTTTCACAGAATAGATGTTTTCCCTATCCCAGTTTAAGAAACCATTCTGGTATCTCCTCTTCAGAGCCAAAAAAAAACAGAGCTAGCTATAATTATTTGAATAAAAAAAGACTAAATGTCACTGATAATTAATTTCCTATTCTGCTCAAACGCAGAGCGAGAGAGAGGCGTAATCTGTTCAAGTCAATCAGATCCTAAATTCCTGTGACAAGCGCAATTCTAGATAAAGTGACTGTTCGATGGAGGGTTCTTAATTAATCTATTTTACCTTGTCATCACTTTTGCTTCGTGGAAGTCGTTCGGAAGGTACATTTAATGAAATAATGAGCAGTCGTCTAGGAGTTTTAGGTCCTTTATCACTGTTAGTGTCAATGCCAGGAGACAGTATGGAGCAGAACCATAGAGCTTTAGGCTCTTATTATCTGTCTTGTAAGAGTTTTGACAGAGAGACATACTATATTGCATGTCTGACTTAGCCCTTACTGCAGCATTCAATGCCAGCAAAACATACCCTGATGACTCGGTTACACGTGATGCGTACAAGGCAAGCTGGTACGAGCTCCGCAAATCCATTAGGGATGCAAAAAGACAACACAGACTCAAACTTGAGATTGGCCGACAACAGACTCGAGACGTATGTGGCAAGGACTATAAACCATCACAGACTACAAAGTCATATCCAGCTGTGTGATGCCCACTGAAGCCTCCCTCCCAGATGAGCTTAATACATTCAATGCTCACTTCTAGGCAAACAACACCAAGCCATCCAGGAAGACTCCATCTGCTCCGGATGACCAGGTGCTTTTCGCTCTCCGAGGCTGACTTGAGGAAAACTCTCAGAGAGTGAACACTCAGAAAGCCGCTGGCCCAGGTGGCAACCCAGTCTCCGTCCCCAGAGTGGGCTCTGACCAGCTAACAAGCGTCTTCTCTGGAACCTTCAACCTGTCACTGTCCCAGACTGTATTCCCCACCTTTTTCAAGGAGACCATCGTCTCAGTGCCCAAGAAAACCATTTGGGCATGTCACCTTGGTTTTCACCCATTTTGCACATACCCCTGTCATCGTGAAGTGCCTCAAGAGATTGGCAATGGCCCACATCAACGCCAGCATGCCAGACACACTGAACTCACACCAATTTGCCTACCACTCCAACAGATCCATGGAAGATTCCATTTCCATCGCCATGCACACGGTCCAAACACATCTGGAAAAAAAGGAACACCTGTTCCTTGACTACACTTAGAAAGAAAAGGGTTCCAACAGTGTTCTTTGTGGAAGGATAGGGTTCTACCAGAAGAATAACCATTTTTCTGGTTCTACCAGTCTTTTGAAAGACTATGGCTCTTTGTAAGGTAAAGGGTTCTACCTAGAACCTTTAATATCATAAGAACCGTTTTTGGAAGAAAGGGTTCTTTGATGATTCCTTGGAAGGCAAGAAGGGTTCTACATAGAACCAAATATAATTTCCCAGCATGCTCTATTGCAGGGAGATTTTTAGAAGTGTTTGTTGTAATATATTATCTGTGTTTTTGCACTGATTGGTTGATACATTTTATGCTACAAAAAAACACAGTTAAAAAAAAAACTAATCCAAGTAGTTAGTTATTGGATATTTTTTCACATTTATTTAACCAGGTAGGCCAGTTGAGAACAAGTTCTCATTTACAACTGCGACCTGGTCAAGATAAAGCAAAGCAGTGCGACACAAACAACACAGAGTTCCACATGGGATAAGCAAACGTACTGTCAATAACGCAATAGAAAAATCTATATAAAGTGTGTTCAAATATAGTAAGATTAGGGAGGTAAGAAAATAAATAGGCCATAGTGGCGAAATAATTACAATTTAGCAATTAAACACTGGAGTGATAGATGTGCAGAAGATGATGTGCAAGTACAGAAACTGGGGTGCAAAGGAGCAAAAAAATAAATAACAATATGGGGATGTGGTAGTTGGGTGGGCTGTTTACAAATGGACTATGTACAGGTGCAATGATCGGTAAGCTGCTCTGACAGCTGATTTTTAAAGTTAGTGAGGGAAATAAGTCTCCAGTTTCAGTGATTTTTGCCATTCGTTCCAGTCATTGGCAGCAGAGAACTGGAAGGAAAGGCGGCCAAAGCAGGAGTTGGCTTTGGGGATGAACAGTGAAATATACATGCTGGAGCACGTGCTACAGGTGGGAGTTGCCATGGTGACCAGTGAGCTGAGATGAGGCGGTGCTTTACCTAGCAAAGACTTATAGATGACCTGGAGCCAGTGGGTTTGTGACAAATATGAAGCGAGGGCCAGCCAACGAGAGCATACAGATCGCCGTGGTGTGTTGTATGTGGGGCTTTGGTGACAAAACGGATGGCACTGTTATAGACAACATCCAATTTGCTGAGTAGTGTTGGAGGCTATTTTATAAATGACATCGCCGAAGTCAAGGATCGGTAGGATAGTCAGTTTTACAAGCTTATGTTTAGCAGCAAAAGTGAAGGAGGCTTTGTTGTGAAATAGGAAGCCAAGTCTCGATGTAATTTTGGATTGGAGATGCTTAATGTGAGTCTGGAAGGAGAGTTTACAGTCGAGCAGACACCTAGGTATTTGTAGTCCACATATTCTAAGTCTGAACCGTCCAGAGTAGTGATGCTAGACGGGCAGGCGGGTGCGGGCAGCGATCGGTTGAAGAACATGCATTTAGTTTTACTTGCATTTAAGAGCAGTTTGAGGCCACGGAAGGAGTGTTGTATGGCATTGAAGCTCGTCTGGAGGTTTGTTAACAATTCCACTTGTTAGATATCCTAACTCTGGCTGGATTCCAATTGGATTTACACATCACTTTGCAAGGGCAGCGTCATGTGACTTGCAGGCCTCATGTGGCCTGTAAACCAGCAGATTCCTAACAGCCCTGTGTTAGGGTCTAACTTGGCCCTCAAAGAAAGGCCTTATATATGTAACATATTGTCATAAATCATTCATTTTTAAAGGCTAATAAGGCTGGTGGATCTGTTCATCTAGAAATAATTTATCCAAGGATAAAAGCGTTCTCGGTAGAACTGTTCATAAACGGTTCTAGGAGGAACCTTTTAGATGATAAAATGGTTCTCGATAGGTAGAACCATATACCGGGGGTTCTTTGAAGAACCCTACATAGAGGGTTCTAGATAGAACCCTCTGCAAAGCGTTCTATCCAGCACCAAAAAGGGCTCCTCTACGGGGACAAAACCTATATGTTTCTACTTACTGTATGGTTCTACTTAGCACCTATTTTTCTAAGCGTGTACAGTTCAGCATTCAACACCATTGTTCCCGCCAAGCTCGTTACCAAGCACAAAGCCTGGACACCACCTTCTGCAACTGGATCCTGGAATTCCTGACGAGCAGACCACAGGCTGTGACTATTGGAAAAAAAAAATCCTCCACACTGACTCTTAACGCAGGGCCCCACCCAGGGGTATGTGTCCTCAGCCCTCTGCTGTACTCCCTGTTCACCCACGACTGCTTGGCTAAGCACAACACCAACTCAATCATCAGGTTTGCTGATGACACCACAGTTGTAGGCCTGATCACTAACTATGATAAGTCAGCCTTCAGGGAGAAGGTAAGCAAGTAAGCATTCTTGGGACACTGTATGCCATATGTATCCCGTACATACTACTAAACTATACATGGGCTTCTGCAGCTCCTTTCATTTGGCTCTGACTTAAACCTTTATTTTGGCTGCTATAAAGATGTATGCAGGGCGGCAGGGTAGCCTAGTGGTTAGAGTGTTGGACTAGTAACTGAAAGGTTGCAAGTTCATATCCCTGAGCTGACAAGGTACAAATCTGTCGTTCTGCCCCTGAACAGGCAGTTAACCCACTGTTCCTAGGCTGTCATTGAAATTAAGAATTTGTTCTTAACTGACTTGCCTAGTTAAATAAAGGTCAAAAAAATTTTTTTTTAAAAATGCTGGGTCTTTCTATAGAATTGAGTGTCAGGTTATAGTTACCAAAAATAATTTGACAATAACTGAGCTGTGAGCAATGCAGTTCTGTTTCAAGGTGTTTGCTTGTGATAAGTTATCATCTGAACCATCACTCCCTACTGAACTCCCAGTCAACTGTGATACATGATGGATCGTGATTGCTTGTAATCAATTTTTTACAGTGTGTGGCGTGAAAAGCACGCAACCCTGCGTGCATGGCTACATACACACACACTCTTTCTCTCTCTAAACACACACACACACACACACACACACACACACACACAAACAAACACACTAACTCACTGCCTCTTTCTTTATACATACACACACATGCGCATGCGCACACACACACACACACACACTACACTATACACAGACTACATTTACGTCATCAAACGTGATAGCCATTTTGTGGTGGCTGCTCAATTCATAGTTAATTCCCATGTGGACACGTTTAAACAGCACAACATCTGAACAGTAACTGGAGGAAGCCTTTTCCACTCAGAGTTCAGATTTATTTGCTCTTATCTTCCCTCTGATATCAACAAAACGGGGCCTCGCAAATCAGTGTTTATTCTAATAGAGCAAAAAATAATACAGAGGAGGCCATTCAGTTCAGGGCTCTGGCAGTGTCTCTCTCTCTCTCTCTCTCTCTCCAACCTCCCCGTCTCTGTCTCGCTGGCGCTGGGTGGGAGTATCATGTGCTGGGTGCAGTAGGAGTAGCGGTCGAGGGTTGTGGTTTACACTGATAAGGCTTGCTGAGGAAGTCCCTTCCCACTGTCTGAGGGCCAGAGAGGAAACAGCGGGTCAGCCTGTAGGGTCAGATAAACTATACAGCCCTGGTGGATAGCACAGCCCCCAGCCAAATACTGCTCACATTTCCTCATCACAATCATAACACTGGATGGGGGCAAAATGAACGATAATAACCAGTTAGTGTATTATATTGTGTGAATAATGTGTCTTTGGATTGGACGCACTGTCTTTGGAATTAGAGCATCCCTAGCCCCTGTAGACCTAACAGCAGTTCGCATAGAAAACATGTCGGATTTGATGTAACCTGGACCTTCGTAAACTTTCTCTCGCTAACTCTCTCTCTCTTCCCATCCTTGTTCTCTCTTTCGCGATAGAGTGAGTTGATAATCTTGGCATAACACTGTGTTATGATGTATCAATGCTGGGGGTGAGGCTGGAAGCAGCAGTTTACTCTGATGCTTGGTGAGGCAGGCAGGCAGTTCCAAAATGATTCACGCTGTGTAATATAATGCAGGAAGGAGCCCTGTTTGCTTTCAGGCATACAGTTATCCCATGCTATTGTTCCTGTGTCCTTATTTGATACATGAATGTTAAATGTGAGGAAATGGACAATGTGAGCTGGTCACGGACTGGTTTATTTTACAGCACCATTGGTAGCATACGAACTCAATTCTCCCTACAAGAGACTATATCAAATGATGCAAATGATTTCTCAGTAGCCTAAAGACAAGGCATATAACAGTTGAGACAGGAATGTCACAATACGTTTTATTCTGACATCCGTAAAATGTTCTATTTTGGGTTGTAAAAACATTGTAAACGGTTGGTTAAGGGATGCATTTTGATGTATCCAGCCGTGACACACATTTCCCAAATGCACATGGAACCAGAGAGATGTGCCTTTTGTGTCCGTAAACCTTGTATTTAGAAAAATTCAATAAAACCCTTTTCTCCATTCCATTTGATTAAAAACCAAGAGCCTTCCCTCCACTCAATAAAGTCCGTTTTTTTTTTTGTAACGGCCAATGCATTGGCCAAGTAATCAAGACCACTGATAAAGGGTTTGGTGAGACCGCTTTGAAATGTGTCTTAATCACCAAAGAAAGCTTTAAAAGATCAAGTTTAGCAGCAGCAAAACAGTTGTAGGTTATTACATTATTTTTGCCAGCTCCTGTTATTAATTCGGATGTACGTAAAAAAAACCCTCCATGTCGGCTATATGCTCATCATGGAACGAGAGATATTTAGAATCTTAGACACTGTTTTTCTGTAACAATTGCTTGTTTTCCATTTTGTTTCATGAAAAAACCCTTACCCTACTATAACGAAAGCTCCTTCAACAGCAATGCGTCTGGTGTCTTTATAATTCACAAGTAGCCTATCCATAGAAGGATTCTACCCATGAGGCTTTCGCCGACAGGCTTTTTGCATTATCATGCAGGTAGCCTAGTGGTTAGTGTTTGACTAGTAACTGAAAGATTGCAAGATTGAATCACCAAGCTGACAAGGTAAAAAAAAATCTGTCGTTCTACCCCAGAACAAGGCAGTTAACCCACTGTTCCTAGGCCGTCATTGAAAATATAAATTTGTTCTTAACTGACTTACCCAGTTAAATAAAGGTAAGATCAAATAAAAATGATTCACAAGTCACATAGGCCTACCTGCAGTGCACTACTCCATTCGTCTTGTATCCATCCCCATTTCCAAAAATCATCCTTTGTCCGGTTACGAAAGACGAGCTCCTCCAAACATACGTTATTGGAATTGTTCCATCCCATAATGCCATATCGTCAGTAGGCCTCGTCTACATCTTGCGTATTGATCATGTGCCTCACACATACAATACAATTTACGGGAGTCGAGTCACTTTTATTAGAGGAGAAGTGCGATGCGTAAAGGCCCGTGCTCGTTGAAGCTAATTATTAGTCAACACTTTTTACTGTTGCTTTCACTCGTTACTGTGGCCTATGCAGTTTCATAAGCTGTAGGATCAATCCACAAGGGACTAGGATGACAACATTCTGTGCACCCAACTGAATTGAAGCTGACGATGAAGCAAGGACTGTCAATTACCTGCAGAAGTTGAGACAAATGCACATGCAGTATTAAGCCATGGAATGCCTTGATTGGCCAGTGAGTGGCCAATCCCTTGTCACACAAAGTGTTATTCATCAAAACCCAGCCCCTTCGCGCCACCGCCGGCTATTGCGCTCCTAATAACAGTTGTCAAAATACCCCCCCTATAGACCTACAGCACTTAGATTTACCACTGCGTGAGGATTGTTCAAATAAAGCCCCATGACTAAAGACAAATTCCAGGAAGCATTATCAGCTGATTGTCTCTGTAATATCCTCTGATTGCTTGGACATGGTGGTCACCTGATAACCCCTTCAGACATATAAAATGCTCTTATCTAATTTTCCCTTCAAAGTCATTGGATTCTTGCCACTGCTGAGCAATAAAAAGCTGGACAACAATCTGTTGAAACATTTTCTGGCATTGTTTTTCATAGCTTAGGGGACTCTTTGGGTTTTATAGATTTAGGGTAATGCTGTTTGATCTGTACTTCGCCAATGGGTAAATCTCTGGTGTGTGGGCATGGCCGGGTTCTGTCTAAATGCTGAATAACCCAGGTGAAGGGCATAGCATGGTGGCACTGCCAACTTTACTCTAAGTGTCCTGCCTGACTGGGAGCAGCTGTGGCCATGGCATCTTTACAGAGGGCAGCGTGATCTCACTCTGTCTGTTTGTCTGTCTGTCTCTATCCCTCTGGCTTTCTCTCTCTCTCTCTCTCTGCCCTGTCCAGTCTGAGAGAGAGCAGCTATTTCATTCCCCTCTCCTCTGTCTCACCTTCTCTCTCACATATTTAATACATGAATATCAATAATAAAATGTTTAGCCACACACACACACACACACACACACACACACACACGCACGGAGGCAAGCAAGCTTTTACATACACACGCACGCTCACACACACGCTTACACAATGCATGTGCACACACTCTATCCAGAGTGACAGAGGGCCCTGTGATATTCACATATCCTTATCAATAGCACAACAAGCACCCCCAATTAATGTTATACCCACTGCTGCATGACAGCTGACCCCTCCACCTCTCCTCTTCTGACATTTGTGCACAAACCCTCCCATAGGTGACAGTGGCTCACCCTCCACTCCTAATGAATGCAAATGATGCTGTCCGTTGGCCCATTAGGAGTGTAGTTCTTACACCACAGCATACCCTGTATCGACACTGTCGCCGTGGCCACCACTGTTTATTCATGTCCAGTACATACCTGATGAAGGAGCGCTCAGTTAAAACCTGACCCTATATTACTCTAATGTTCATCTCTCTCTCTCTCACACTCTCTCTCTCTCTCTGTGTCTCTCCCTCTCTGTTTCTTCCTTTGTATCGCATCATAAGCAAGATTATCGTCTTCATAGTGCGTACATTGTTAAGCTGAGGATCCATCAGCGATGCCTTGACCCTGCTGTCCTTATCTGTGGACATTCCCAGCATGCACCCCAACCCAGCCCAGAATCATTTTCATTTGAAAAAGAAGCAAAAAACCTATCAAGCTGCAAAGATCCTCTGAGAATGGCTTCTCCAGATTGATACCCCTGTGCCCTGCAATCAGTTACTGGTTGAAGGTATGAAATGGAAAATATCCCATCTCTCTCGCTCTCTTTCTCTCTGCATCCTTCTCTCTCTCTATCTCCATCCCTCTCTCCCCCTCTGTCTCTTTGGCCTCTGAAAGCAGACAGTGATAGAGTGACGTCGTCATTCCCAAAGAGTCTCTCCTAGCTTTGCTTATTACTCCTTTCTCCATCATTCTAATGAAAACGTCGTCGCGATACCTTGCGCTCCCGCCACAAAATTGATATTCAGACCCCAGAGCGCTGTGATATCTTTATCCATCACCCTCCTCCCCGATGCACTCAGCCGCAAATGTGTCTCGTCTGGCTGGACGCTGCGGCACAGCAGGCCCATCCCTTATACAGATGGTGAAAATATGCTAAATAAAAACCATTGTCCTTCTACTGAGGAGGTACCTTTAGGCTAAAGGGAAATCTGAAGTTGTGAAATATCGCCCAAACTCTAGTGAACCACTGTGATTGTGGTCAAGGGCAAAGAGAGAAGATTGCATAAAGGAAGTCATAGGCTAATGCAGTGGTATTCAATGTCGGGGTCACGGGGGAACTGCAGTGGGGTAAAAATAAATAACAAATCACAAAAAAATGCTTTTTTTATTAAGAGTACACACTATTGTATAGGACATTATATAACATTTTTGAGAAAGATAATTTGAAAATGAAATTTTATTGAGTAAATGTGCAGTGGTTCCTCCTTTAAAAGTTGTGTCGTACTGCGGCACACCTTGTGGGCTGCTGCAGCATTCCGTGGCGCTTCCAATTGTCAGCCATTTTTTCTGTTGATGCAAGTTGGTGCTAGTTTCACCACCAGAGGGCATCTTTGAGAAGCATTTGATAGTCTTCCGTATTGGCATTAACAGAGAATAAAAAACATAATATGTAATAACATAGTATATGGGATTGATTTAAAGAAATTTGGCTTAATTAATTTGATTAATATTATGGTGTTTCTATTCCGAGAAAAACGAACAACAAAACCCTCAGGGTTTCCGGTTGGATGGAATGGAAAATATGGCGCTGTACGTGACGGTCGGGAGTAGGCTACAGCATGAGGATTGGACGTTTGCCTTCATTAGACAACGTTGTTCCAATATTTCTATAAATCAGTGATATTTATTCCCATAGTAATTCGTTACGGATCCATAACTAAACCAACATCTGCATTTTGAAAGAGTATTTTTATCATTATTTTATTAACGAAAGCATCAAGATGCTGATGAAGAAATACAGTACTGTACAGTATATGCTTTACATTTGGATAATAAAGCATTGAAAACATTTTGAAGATATACGCCACCTGCATTTGTTTATTAGGCTACTGTGCAGTCTACAATACATATTGTAGTAAACATGGGAAAGTGCCTAATTCCTTACATAGGGGAGAGCAGGCCATGCCTGTACTACAGAATACGGGGCACAGGGGGTTCAAATCCCCGACAGGGAGGAAGCAGTAGTCTGTCCTTGTAAATAATCATTTGTTATTAACTTTCAGAGTTAAATAAAGTTTACACTAAGAGCATAACATTTCTGCACCCTAATTTTCTAATTCTTGTCTAAACAATGCCCAAACAGAGATTAAGTGAAAAATAAAATCGAATTGATTTATCAAGACCAGTCCTCATGCTTGTCTCAGAGCTGGGTGAAACAGTGCTAAAATAGTTGGTGGCTTTTTCTTCTAACTTCAACATGCTCTTTAAATAAATAAAACCTACAACATTTTTAACAGCACATTACCAAACACGAGTGAGACTCATTTCGCCTGTGGTAGGCCTACAGTAAATCTAAAAATATTTTTTGTTGGTTTCTTTCAATTTTGATAAAGAGACGAAAATGCAATGATATAAACGCTATTTGTTGATTTCAAACTCAAAATTAACCGATGTCACGGTTGTGGCATTAGATTTGCGGTGGGGTCGCGATACATTTTTTTGAATAACACTCCGCTCATGGTTGCAGAGACGATGAGTAACCACCTGCCTGCCTTATTACAGTATGTCTGTCAAAGAAGGTCATGTACCTACCATTGAAATCCTACCCACCTGCCTTGAAAAGTGATCAAACGTGAGGGGTTAACGAAATAAAGCATTTATACATGCATATCCTTGTGTATCACCCTGTCACATAAGAGAACAATGAACGCCTGGTCTACTATAGCCAATTTCCTCTCAGGGCAGGCCTCTCTCATGTTAAAGCACCCCTGCCAAACCTCCTCCTCCTGGGCTTGGGGAGGAAGAGACGCCCCCCCCTCCCCTCGCCTCCTCTCTGCTCCTTTTCCATCCCCTCATTGAAACCTTAGAGCCAGGCCCAGCCACAGAGCCAGACAAAGCATCAACTTTACAGCCATGCCTCTCCTTTTAACGGCATCCTTTAGCGTCAACGCTTCTCCTGAAGGCCCTCTAGATGTGTTCTCCAGTAGTGTATATCTTCATAGCTTTTATTACACAGTCTTAGAATATGATCACCTCCTTCAGTCCTTCAAGGTCACTCACTATTCATTTGTTGTAGTTTTCAAGGCCTCATTCTTTATTTTATGTGGAGTTTTATATTTCATAATGGCCCTTTGTCTTTCCAATGTCATTGGCTGTGTGTAGTTCACCGGAGTAATGACCGCATGGTTCATAATGAGTTCATTACATGAGTGCTTTCCTCATTAACGTAGTGATATTCACACGATACTGCTCGGTTTCATTAAGCCCCTGTTGGTAATGTAGATACAGCACTGTGCCACTGTAAAACCTGTGTCATTCAGCTAACAAGGGCTCCAGTCTCCATGAGCCACAAAGTATATCTGTGAGGCCTCATCACAGCACTCAAGGTCAAGAGCTAGACAAGAGCCAACACCATCCCACCTTCTCTTTTGTATCTATCCTCTCATCTTTCTCTCTCATCATCGTACTGCTCTGAACCCCCTCTCTTGCCCTCTTAATTTTCTCTCCCTCTCTGCATCTCTATTTTCTCCCCTCTCTTTTATCTCTCTCAACGTAATATTCTAATGATCGAAGCCCCATACATTTCTTCATCTCTCGCTCCTTCTCTCTTTATCACACACTTGCGCACGTACACACACACACACACACACCTCTCTCGCTCCTAACATCATCTGTTCCATTATCAGGAATTGTCATCCACACCACACTGGAAAGCCCACATTATTAACTTTACCTGTAATCGATTTACTCAGCTTAGATATCCATTTAGGAAGCTTCACCAGCTCTCCAGAGTGTAGCCAAGCTCCTCCTCCTCCTCCTCCTCTTATGCTGCAGTTTCAGCCTATCCATATCGCCATTCAAACCTCCATCCCTCTTACCCAAGTTTAAGTTCCTCATTCTCTACTCACAGCACACATCTGTGGAGTTGAGTGGAAACGAGTGCCCAACTCCACAAGCAGTGAAACTGTAGGCCTGTGTCAAGATCCTTTATCCCAGAGCTGCTGATCTAAGCAGTGTACCACTGAATTGCTGTGGTGCATTGCAGGTACACACTGTACCGTTCGCACGGACACATACACACACACACTTTCTCTGGACCTGCTCAGGTCAATGGAAGAGTGGGTGGCAGTGGCTTAACGATAGGCGAGCAGTGGATGTGTGTCCCTACTCTAACACGTGTGTATATACCCAACAATACACCTGTACTTCCATTCCACCTTGGCTGTTTTTCCCCACCCACCTTCACCTACAGTGCAGGCAAAACATACAGGAGTAGCGAGGACCCAAATTCACTATGACAGTCAAAACAAATGATGGGAATCAATTGAGCAGCTGCTTTCTATTTGGCTAAATACCCCCTATTCATATAGAAAAAAACAAGCGATACAATTATGGAACCGCTCGTTTGAAAAACGCCCTCTCTAGGCTTCAATTATGAACACTTTAGATGCTGGAAAAAAAGGGAAAGAAAAATGAGAGACAGAACCTGTAAAGGGGGGGGGTCAGTCAGTTAAGGTCATCCCATCTGCATTGAAAGAGTCACGACGGTGGGCAGGGGGGCACAAACACGCCGGTGGTGCAGAGGGACCGCGCATGAGAAGAGAATAGAAAGGAGAGGCAATTTCAGAGCGCCTAATCAGTCCAACTGTCAATGCCTAATTTCACAGTAACCCTTCAAACCCTTTTATTCGCTACATTAACGGAAGGTATTGTGAAACAACCCCTTTTAATGTGGTTAACAATGCATTAAATGACTTGATTAAGCGGCTGAATTAGACTGGGAACCTTTTCCACAGGCGTGCCAAACACACTAGGGCTGAGGGGTAGGAAACACACAGATATATAAACAGTGGTAGATCTACAATGGGACATATGGGTAAATAGAAATATTGCAGTTAAGTAGATATGAAATAGAGTCAAAATAGGTTGAGGTATGTTTGTAGCTAATAACTACACTGGCCAAAAGTTTGCATTGTGTTCTAAAATTGTGAAACTGATGGCCGAAGAGGTTGTTTTTGCTTTGGAGACTCACATGAAGTGCAAAAGGACAAAACAGTGGTGAAGTGAAGGACATAGATTGATAGAGTAAACAACAGCCTGTGGTAGGTACAATAAGCAATTCAAGTTAACTATGAGTTGCACAAACCATTGAGGTGTATGACTCTAGGCCACAGAACCTTCCTAAACCCCTGGAAACTCAAGGTTAGTTTCGTAACCCTGGTTCTCTGATTATTTGTGTGAGATGTATCACATAGGAGGATTCTTCCCAGGCGGCTTACTAACAAAGAACCAATCACATAACTTCTGTTGGAGACAGACAGGTCTAGTGGCGAATAAGGTGAGCCCCTCCCTCTTTATAAGGCGCCACTCACCCGTCTTCTGGTCATTCTCAAGCATGCCTCTATTCCTTGCAAATACAGTGATACATCTCACTTATTATCAGAGAACCGGGGTTACTTTCTCTTTCAAATACTAATTTCAATGTATGACATATTATGGGGATATGGCCAACTCCCGCATCACAGACATACTCTCCGAAGCCAGGGTAGTCCACTCAGAGGCTCTGACACCTAACAAAGGTGCTGTGGCGTCCAGTCGGTAAAACCTCATAAACTTATGAGGGGTGGCCCAACACGCCGCATCCTAAAAAAATTGTGTAAAGAGATGCCTTTAATCAATGAGCCCTAAAGGCCTTTGCTATTATAAGCAAATATACTAATAGCCTCCGCTATCCAATGGAATAGCCATTGACGAGAGAGGGGCCTACCCTTGCAGGGAGGCACCCAAGAAACAAAGAGTTGGCCGTTCTTGCGTAATACTCTATCCAAGTAAATGCTCAAAGAGCGTACTATACACAAACAGTGGATATGCTCCTCCTCAGTAGAAAAGAAGCGAGGCGGGTGGAAAGCCAAAATCACTAAGATGAAGCAACTAAGTATTGCTGACCTTAGACATAAAGGCGGGGTTAGGCAGCCAAGTTACCTTGAATAACCCCGGGGCAAACTGCAGGCATAAGGAAAATCAATAAAGCGGTTTTGAAGGAGAGACGTTTCTCCACGTTTTCCAGTGGCTCAAAAGGCTGCTCTCAAATAGCCTAAGGCACAATGGACAGGTCCCAAGATGGTGGCTTATGGCTTGGAGACGGAACCTAAGTGATGCGCCCCCTTCATAAAATGAATTAACAGGGGATGCTTCCCTACTGTTACTGTCGAAGCCTAAATGACAGGCCGATATAGCAGCTGAATAGACCTCTACAGTGAGGAAGGTTTTCCCTCTGTCCAAAAAAGGTCCTGCAAAAAGCATAGCACCTCAGATACAGAGCATTGGTAAGCAATGGTCTGCCTTAGGTCACACCACTTCTCAAACAACGCAAAATCTCTTTGTTCGCTTTGGGTTAGTTACGATCCCTATCTGATAGTACCTGCCAAGGCTCATCGGAAATCAGGAGAGTGATCTCTGCCAACCAGAGCTTCCCTGGCCATCGTGGGGCCAGGGAAGCCTTGTTCCCTCACTCTGACTAGAATGGGGTGTCAGACATAGAGGAGGAAAGGGATTCCCTCTGGACAACAAGTCTGCTCCCACGTTCACTACGCCCGGGACATGTGTCAAGCGTAGTGATAATAGGTGTGCTCTGATTCACAAAATCATATTGACATGTAGCTGGTGTAGATGCAGAGCGCGATGCATGCCACCACAGTCTGTCATGACCAGGATGAGACAGTTCCGAAGGGAGGGTAGAAAATGAAATGAAATGAAATGTTTCAATGAAAGGAACACTGTCAGCAGTACGATCGTGGATTATACGAGCGTGCCTGCTCTTTCGCGTACAACTGCACCTCACCCTGTGGTCGTCACCACGTTCCTCGTTGATACTACCCCTAGGTGAATGCCTGAAAAGAAGATCGAGGGGCTCTTCCAATGTCGGAGAGCTGAGAGACATTCTGTGGTCACAGTTATCTTTTGATTGTAGTGACGTTGTGTTTACAGACGTTGGGCAGATACCTAATGCTGAAGGTCTCGCCTCCTCAGTAGTCCTAGTGGTACTACTGAGATGGTGGACCCATCAACCACAGCAGTCGGAGACACGTACTGAGTGTGACCGAGCACCCCCTTCGGTTAACAGGGAGAGGCAATTTCGGAACGTCGTGATTCGGCCGTACCATAGTGTAGCCCGATAAGGAAGAGAATCTAGCTTGACGCCTAGGTTTTCTATTCTATGTGGTTGATCTTCAACCCTAACTCTGTGAGGTGGGTTACAAGGGAAGCTGTGTCTCGCACTGCTTGCGCCAGTGACTGGGAGCAAAGCAGGTAATCGTCTATGTAGGTAGGGGGAGACCCGGTTGCGATGGTACCTGGGTCTTCAGGGCAGGTGGTGGCCAGGCTAGCCTTGACATGCTAGCTGACCTTGAAAACCTAGCAGGTGGGTCGGTTAAGTATGTAAGCACACAAATTACTGAACATTATTTGAACTATGCAAGAGAGCTAAGCTGGCGTTACGATAGCTGAGGTAGGCTGTGTGAACTAGGTTAGAGAGGTACCCTTCCAAAAAAGAATTGATTGTGGCAACTTCCCGCAAGTTTTGGCAAATTTGACGCAAACTAAATAATGTGCCATAAAATGTTGCCAGAAGATTACAAATGTTTGCCACTACTGGTGAATCTGCTGCAAACCTTTGACAACAATCACAGTTATTGAAACACATTTTGTAGCTATATCAGTTTCAATCTGTTAACACCACTGACTGGCTAGCTAGAGCTATTTTTAGCTATAACTGTTTCAATTGATGTGATTGCTAGCTTGCTAACTAATGATTTACCTAAACACTTATATTTTTAGGTGAATACGTTGCTGTCTAATACCAATAATATGTATGTCAATGCTGCTAGTGTCACTGTTCAGTAGCATGTTAGCTAGCACAACAGATAAGGTAGCAACAATAGAGCTGACTTGACATGTTGGAGGAGGCTGCATTGGGAAGAGGACCTCCCTGATGCATCAACACCCTGGAAAGATGTTTGTGGTGAACTCACTCATAACACTTTTTTGAGTGATAAATGAGTGTATCATCTTGAAACTTGATAAGGTAAGCAAATACATCTATTATTCTCATAAATGTAGCCTATATATTCATTATTTATATTATTCTGATCTTTCATTGCTTGAAACTAACGTTAATAGCTAGCTCCTCTTGATCATGTGATTCCTTCTCTTTTTCTTTCTAAAAGCAATCAGTTACAAGGCAAATAGACAGATTGAGGGCTTCAAACTAAAAGAGAAATGTCTTGCATGCATGACTTTTAGATGTAAGTAGCCTAGTGGTTAAGAGTGATGGACTGATAACTGAAAGGTTGCTAGTTTGAATCCCAGAGCCAGCTAGGTGAAAATTCTGTCGAGGTGCCCTTGAGCAAGGCACTTAACCCTAAATGCTCCTGTAAGTCAGAGCATCTGATAAGCTAACAATAATTCCTTTTGGAAAAATAATATGAATTAGGCATAATTACATTTTATGTTTCTTTTCTTCTACCCAAGACTTTTACACCTGAGTCAGGAATGAAATACACCTAGGTGTCACATCTACACCCACTTCCCCTCTCCAGCGCTCAACGTTGCTGGTCTACTAACCACCGGTCCTGGCAACCCATCCTTACGCACACCTGGCAACCTTCATTACACACACCTGCGCTTCATTAGGCACACCTGGACTTCATCACCTCACTGATTACTTCCCCTTTATATAGTACTCCGTTGGTCTCACTTCTTCCAGGCAATATTGTTTATGTTTCCATGTTTAGATGCTTTTCTTGTTTTGTGTTGGTCAATGGTCTTCCTAATTAAACTCACCAACTGAACTTGCATCTTGACTCCCTGCGTCTACGTTATAGAATATTTTCTCTCAAAATTGAAGCAGTAGCCAAATGAGACATTCCCCCAGATGTTCGGCGAACAGGGAAACCTAATTCACCTCTACCATGATCAGCTGGCGCAACTGGGGAGAGCGATGGATGAGGTCCTCTGCATTCTTCAACATCTAGAGCTTCCCCAAGGGGCATTAACCACAACGAGCAGAGGGTTCCAGTGGACAACATTCTAGATCCCACCATCATCCGCGATATCCACCTTCGCCGTCCGGACTGGCCCGCTCATCGTCTTCGGGGTCATCCTCCAAGCTGGTGTTGTACTCTGGCTGTAGTCGCACGTCAGGGGGTGGGGTACGGTCACGTTCGCTCCCTCTCAACATCGCCCGTCTACTAACAACCGGTCCTGGTAAACCATCCTTACGCACATCTGCTCCTCATTAGGCACACCTGGATTTCTTCACCCTTAATTAATACCCTTTATATAGCACTCCGTTGTGATCAACCACCAGTCAATATTATTTGTTTCCATGTTTAGATGCTTTTCTTGTTTTTTTTTTTGTTAAATTGTCTTTGTCATTTAACTCACGAACTGCACTTGCTTCCTGACTCCCTGTATCTACGTTACACCAGTAGACAACTAGCTCTTAAGTCCCAAGTCTAGACTTCCAGCAACCTCGCCAAGTTAGCTTAAGCCTTGCAGCGTGTGCTATCCAAGTCTCGATAGTTAGCTGTAAGCTATCAAGCTTTCGCCTCATGGGTTAGCCTGAGAAAGTGTGTGCTCTCTTTGTCTCTCGACAAAAAAAAAATGTTTCTCTTCACCATCAAGCTGTGAAGCTAGGACGGTCAGTCTAGTCAACACGACATGTTGGAAAGTGGGCTGAACTGAAGACAGAGGAGAGCTAGCAATTCTACCTATCTAGGTAGAAAATGTAGCTAGTACAGTGCTAGCCGAAGGAACCCTTATGACTGTGGAGCCACGAGACTAAACCGGTTGGTCTAGATGCCACATACGAGTTAGCTTTTCAGCGTGGGTTTAACCAAGTCTCGATAGCAGGAGCTGAGGTCCTACGTTGGCAGCATTAACCTCAGTTAGCCTGAGATCAGTTAAGGAAGAAATGGTTCTAGTTGTGATGAGGGGGAGCTTTAGGAGCCATGGTGATTCTTCCGCAAGGAAGAGAGGAGAGAATGAACAGAGGACGGGCGAGTGGCGCGTTACAGTGCCTTCAGAAAATATTCATACCCCTTGACTTATTATACATTTTGTTGTGTTTCAGCCTAAATTCAAAATGGATTAATATTTAAAAAAATCTAATCCATCTACACACACTATCCCATAATGACAAAGTGAAACATGTTTTTAGAGAAACAATAAAATGTTGATTATGAAATACGTAAATATCTAATTTACATAAGCATTCACATCTGAGTCCATAGTTTGTAAAAACACCTTTGGCAGCGAGTCCTTCCGGAAAAGTCTGTAAAAGAGCATTCCACACATTTGCCAAATATTCTTTAAAATATTCTTCAAGCTCTGTCCAATTGGTTGTTGATCATTATACAATCATGTTCATGTCTTGACATAGATTTTCAAGTAGTTTTACGCCCAAGCTCTAACTCGGTCACTCAGGAACATTCCCTGTCTTGGTAGGCAACTCCAGTGTACATTTTGCCTTGTGTTTTAGGTTATTGTCCAGCTGAAAGGTGAATTCATCTCCAAGTGTCTGTCTGGTTTGAAAGCAGACTGAACCAGGTTTTCCTCTAGGATTTTGCCAGTGCTTAGAGACATTCCATTTCTTCTTTTTAATCCTGGAAAACTCACCAGTCCTTAATGATTACAAGCATACCTATAACATGAGTAGTAATGTGTTGTATTGGATTTGCCCCAAACATGTTGTATTCAGGACAAAAAGCTAATTGCTTTGCAACATTTATTTGCAGTATTACTTTAGTGACTTGTTGCAAACAAGTTTCCTTCTTTTCAGTCTGTCAATTAGATTGGTAATGTGTAGTAACTACAGTGTTGTTGATTAAACTCTGTAACTATTTTAACGTCACCATTGGCTTAATGGTGACATCCGTGAGTGGTTTCCTTCTTCTCCAGCAACTGAGTTAGGATGCTTGTGTCTTTGCAGTGACTGGTTATACTGATACACCATCAAAAGTGTAATTTATAACTTCACCATTCTTAAAGAGATACTTGGTCTGCTTTTTTGTTTTACACATCTACCAATAGGTGTCCTTCTTTGCGAGGCATTGGAAAACCTCTGTTCTTTGTTGTTGAATCTGTGTTTGAAATTCACTGTTTGACTGAGGGGATTTACAGATAATTGCATGTGTTGGGTACAGAGATGAGGTAGTCATTAAAAATATATATTATTAAACATTATTATTGCACACAGTGAGTCCATGCAACATATTATGTTACTTGTTAAGAAAATGTTACTCCTGACCTTATTTAGGCGTGCCATAACAAAGGGGTTGGATACTTATTGACACAAGACATTTCAGCTTCTCATTTTGTATTCATTTGTCAAAAAAATGTTTTCAACATCATTACTTTGACATTATGGGGTATTGTGTGTAGGCAAGTGACAAATAATATCAATTTAATCAAATTGAAATTCAGGCTGTAACACAATAAAATGTGGAAAAAGTCTAGGGGTGTGAATACTTTCTGATGGCACTGTATGAAGAGGGAGGGGCCACTCACCTCATTCGCAACTCAACCTGTCTGTCTCCGACAGACGTTGTGTGATTGGTTCTTAGTTAGTGAGCCGCCTGGCTTGAATCCTCATATGTGAAACATCTAAACGAGTATTTGAAAGAGAAAAGCGTTGACGTGTTCTGTGTCATTATAGCAACGGCATAGGAGGTGTTCTGGTCCAATCGACTGCCAATATGACTAAAGGCTTGAAGAAATCTCATAATTTTACGACTTTCAATTTTCAGCTTGAGTTGAGCTTGTAAAGCCCTTTAATGCTGATACCATCAGTGCAATTTAGTTTTTAGTTTTTTTTAAGAACAATTTAGCGGTGCCATATTTTTGGTGCTTAAAAACCCAGGCTTAACCAGCACTGATTGGCCTATAACGCAAAGTTTGGCCTGCAGGAGCAGGACTGTGGGGCAGGGAATAAAGCAGGAGGGTTGGACATAACACTCAGGGTTGTAAAACCATCCAAGCCCTGTCTGACCCTATGAATTCCTGGTGTACATCTTACCTCATCACTGACACACATGAGGACCTGCCCTCCTCAGGATGGCTAGGATAAATGCTCACACAGCGCATAACACCCTTAAAGGCCTGACCCTCTCATATCGAGCTGGACTGATAATATTTCCCGTTGTTTATTTTCTTTACAATTCAACAGAGAGGATATAAAAACAAACAAAAAAAAGGAAAATTGGCCTCAATAGCTTGAAGGGAGGGTGTCCATAAGCTTTGCCCAAAAAGTCCCTCAGTTTCTGGGACTTATCTTGGCGAGAGCTTTGTGAATGCGTTGCCCTGCCAGAGACAGAGGTAGCTTAGGACCAGCTGGAATAATATGAGGAGGGATGACACATCCTCTATAAACAACAGTGGAGAGGGGTCGGGGAGGGGGTCAATGCGCCCCTCTAGGAGGCCTGCCCATGACATGGAGCGCCCCACACAGACAAAAGGTGGAAGAAGGAGAGGGGCAGGAGGGGGCACAGTTGGCACAACTTGAAGCACACTCCTCACTGGACGTGTCAGGCTGTCAAAAGAAAAGGCACTCTTTAGTGGTGACGAGCCATGGGAGCCTTTCGCTCTGTGTGTGTGTGTGTGTGTGTGTGTGTGTGTGTGTGTGTGTGTGTGTGTGTGTGTGTGTGTGAGTGAGTGAGAAAAAATATGCTTGTATGAGCATGTGTGTTACAGAGTGTCTCTCTGTTACAGTATGAGCGTTAGAAATAGACAGGATAGGCCTTCCTCCAGTTTGTTACATCAACGTTATGACCTATGGTTATAATTTGTGGTACAGGTTGTAACAGTCGAGACCACCCACACCAAGCTCTGCCCACAAACCAAATTAAAACTGTTCGCAGGGGCCTATCTTTCCCCCATTAAAAACTCATACCTCAAATTTCCCAACTGTCTAACTTTATAACTTACAGTATGCACAGGCTTCTTCCTCCATATTGGCTTTCATTAACTTGATATCACATCTAGCATATGGTTGACCCAGGGGAAATCCCCCTGAGTAAATGTGATGTCAGCAAAAACAAGAATAACCTCACCTGTGGAGACAGTGAAATGGATTATAATCACTAAAATGATACAGGATATAAAGAAGTGCCGGAAAATATTTTGTTGGTTACGTCACAGTTATTATGATTATGCAGTGATCTTAGATAATATTCCCACTTTCATAGTACTGACTGCAGTTGTCTAAAGCAAAATATTGGTCTGTAAGCTGTTCTTTTTCTTCAGCCGCTAAAATATTACACACACAGTTTATCTAAATGTTATCTAGAATCTAAATGTTGCAGAATATTGTGGTATTTATTTTACAGCATACGTAATTATCCTAATTATTGTGACCTACTTTTTAATTTCACAGTTGGAAGCCATTTTCGGTTCTTTCTGGGATGTTCAACTTTTTAATTTAAATGTCATTAAGTAAATTAAGTATTGGAATTTAATTTACTCTGACTGCAGTGTTTTTTTCATGAATGTAGATTAAATAAAAACAATTTTCAGTTGGACAAATTTGTCTCCAGCCCGACACTCAATCCTTATTTTCAAAAAACAAGATACATTTTCTCCTAAATGTGTGGTTAATATCCCTATGGACAGTTTGGTGGTATAAATCAGTACTTTGATTAAGTTATTCCATTAGGGAAGTTGGCAGGAGTGACAGTCTACTGTTGAAGCCCACTGGCACATATCAAAACTGTTGTAATGGACAATGGTGGGAATGAACATCGGTTTGGATGGACAATGGTTCAGTCTAGGTGCGATACACAGAAACCTAATTGGCGGTAGTTTATGTAATGTGCATAGAAGGACCACCAGCTATCCGTCAAAAGCCCGTTTCGACATCGGTCTATTTTTAAACACTCACGTTGCTTGTAGTTATGTGTCTAAATATTCAAACAATGTGAATGCGGAGATACAAAATATCCCCCAGTGACAAAATGTGGTGTACCTACTGACATCTCACTCACTTTGACCTATGACCTATGACATGGTGATCCCTTTGGAAGCTTGTAAGAGGTGAATTGGCCAGCTTCTGTTTGGTCAGTGCTCGGAGGCACCATCTAACCCCCAGCCCCAACCACAGTCACAGTGAAGGATAGCTCTGTAGCTCTGATCACAGTGCTTAGTGCCCCTAGTCCCACTTCCCACAGCTTGATGTTCTGTGGTGCAGATGCTTGTCATAAATATTCATAAAAGGGCCTAATGATAATCATTAGTCCAGCTCTGTTTCTTTGCCTTGGCAGGCCCCCAGCCAGAGCCCAAAGCCAAAATGACTCTTGACCTCTGCACTCTAGTGGCGGGCATGATGGATATGGGCTGTCAACATAGACAGCACGTGTGGATCTCTCGTCACACTGGCTCATAAAAGCAACACATAATTAACATGCACCATGCACACGTGCACATCTGTACACACACATATACACACACTACACACTACACACACGCATGCCCCCCACCCTCACACACACACACACACACACACACACACACACACATTCACACTGATAGCTAGACTTAACAGATTTCCACCAGTGAACACACCCTCAGAATAATTAGCTTGGTAGAGTAGGATGAAGAGTCAAGAGGCATGTGTGTCATGAGTTTGAGTGTGTATGCCAGCGTGTGTGTTTTTAGGGAACGGGGTGGGGGGTGAGTACTCTCTTGTTACCGTCCTGTTGAAAAGGGTTCATACATGTGACAGACGCCCACTTCTTAGAGCCATAATCCTGTCTGAAAGGATCAAGCACAAGCACACCTCTTCCAGGTCAGAGAGAGAGAGGATGAGATGGGTGCCACAGGGACAAGAGGGATATGAGAAGGGAAATAGATTCTGAAAGAAGGATATAGAGAGAAAAGGATATGTTGACAGAGTGCTGAAATGCATTCTGAAAGCTGATAGGGGTGAATGACCCCAAGGGCTTCCCCACTAACTGTGAGTGTTTAAACATAGCCAATGGAGGCATAAGTAAAAGGTGAATGGCAGGGGCTGGTTGGAGGTCTACCTCCATATGTTCCCTCCCTCTTTCTTCTCCACCCCTCTCTCCATAGCTCTTCTCCTCTGGATTCCTGACAGCTTCCTCTCCTAAGCATTTGAGACCTCTATAAATCGTGGGGATTAAAAAAAAACAAGCTGTAGGTTTCCTTCAAATTAAACTGGGGCAGAATCACTCAATAATCCACCCACGAAAAAAGGCAGCACATTGACTTTGGCAGGCCGCCCACTTGCTAGGAACAGGATGCAACAAGAGAGAGGGGGAAATAAGTAAATACATAAATGAATAGAGGCATAAATAAATACTTATATAAATGATGAGAATCACATAGTGTTCCCAGCTTTGTGAAATTACATGCTGACATTCAGATAAATATGCTCTGCACTTAATTTGAATTTTTGTTTACTTTCCGTCCAGTTTACTGAAATATGTTATCTTGCCATAACTCCTCTCTGACAGCTCTGCTTTTGGGAAACTTTCATCTCAAAGCAAAATGAACCTTTCCACAATTTATTGTGCTCTCTGGCTACATTAGCACAGATGTGGCACACTTAGAAGCATCAATGGGGATGATTATTTATATTTGTAAGTCTGTTCATTCTCATCTGCAGCCCTGTAATTTAAATGACCAACACAGAGTTGTGTAACTTTTTCACGGATAGATGGAAATAGTCAGACAAGTATTTGTGTAATTTTTCAGTGTGTGGATTTCTCATGCAGGATTCCTCTTTATTTGTAATATTATATTTGTAATGGGAGGAACAGTTAATTGCATAGGTATGCTGCCATTGACTTGACAGTCAGACACTTGCCTCGGTGAAGTCAGGCGTATATGGAACTCAGGTGTGTGTGAGGGATGAGTAATGTACTTGGTCTGCCTGGTCTTGTAAGGGGGAACACAGGGTAAGGGTGGAGGGTGAGAAGCGCAGAGTGCACTAGGTACTCCTGTTCTGTTAGGGGGGAATACAGGATAGAGGTGAGGGGTAAGGATTGCGCTTCACAAAAAAATGCTGAGTTAAAAATGACTCAATTTGGGTAAATGTTGGACAGAACACATGTTGGGTTATTTTGGCCCAGCAGTTGGGTCACTTAACAATGCACTGCTAGAACCAGGTTATGTTGTTGATGCTGGGGTTATTGAGTTACAATCGGAGATGTGTTTGAAATACGTATTTTAATTGCTTCTAAGTTTTCTTGGTGTGTTGTATTATACTGTGCCAAACTACACTGTAATGCATTTTGTAACAAGATACTTTCAAAAGCTGTCATTTGTATTTCCAAAATACAAAATACTTTTCTACACATTTTCTTGTTGAGTATTACTCTAATGACCCCTGCCCCGAAACAAGGCCTAGGTATGCTTTGCAGTTGTTTATTTTCACATCTACATTTACATTTAGGTAATTTAGCAGACACACTTATCCAGACTGACAGTGTAAACAACATATCACAGTCATAGCAAGTAACCATTGCTGAAAATGTTGTTGCTGCTTGGCCAGCTAATTGCAACTGTATTTTTGTATTCTACAACAGACAAGATTAATCTAAGTTACATTTACTCTCATAGTTCATTCAGCAGACACCCTTATTACATAATAGTGCCATCAGACTTTTGATAACAATTTAGGGTGAAAGGGTGCCACAAAATTATATATATGTACAAATGACAGCTTTCGAAAGTATCTTACAAAATACATTGGAGTGTAGTTCAACCCAGTGTAATACAAAATACATTGGAGTGTAGTTCAACCCAGTGTAATACAAAATACATTGGAGTGTAGTTCAACCCAGTGTAATACAAAATACATTGGAGTGTAGTTCAACCCAGTGTAATACAAAATACATTGGAGTGTAGTTCAACCCAGTGTAATACAAAATACATTAGAGTGTAGTTCAACCCAGTGTAATACAAAACACATTGGAGTGTAGTTCAACCCAGTGTAATACAAAATACATTGGAGTGTAGTTCAACCCAGTGTAATACAAAATACATTAGAGTGTAGTTCATTACAAAATACATTAGGAGTGTAGTTCAACCCAGTGTAATACAAAATACATTAGAGTGTAGTTCAACCCAGTGTAATACAAAACACATTGTAATACAAAATACATTAGAGTGTAGTTCAACCCAGTGTAATACAAAATACATTGGAGTGTAGTTCAACCCAGTGTAATACAAAATACATTGGAGTGTAGTTCAACCCAGTGTAATACAAAATACATTAGAGTGTAGTTCAACCCAGTGTAATACAAAACACATTGGAGTGTAGTTCAACCCAGTGTAATACAAAATACATTGGAGTGTAGTTCAACCCAGTGTAATACAAAATACAACCCAACTAATTGACCCAAGTTCTGGGTCAAAAATAACCCAACGTGTGTTCTGTCCACTGTTTACCCAGCGCTGGGTTATTTTTTAACCCAACATTTTTTTTAGAGTGTAGGTCTTCCTGGTCTGGTTTTCCTCCCCTGAGATATGTTGTTGGCACTCCGCTGTTTGTTTGAGCCTCTCCTCAACACTCCCACTCAGTCCAGGGGAGCTCCTCAGGGTGTAATGTTGCACCTTTCCATTCTAAAGTAGAGCAGGCCTTAACCGGCATACAGATTCATCTGCTCATGTGGGGAGAGCATAGAGAGTAGAGCCAGTGTTAAATGACAGCACCGAGAACGTGGACAGCAGGGCTCTGGTTCTCACTGCAATGTTCTTAATGTAATCTGTATGTCCGAGCGTTTTGGCTGGCTGTCTTTGTGACTAGCGTATTCTGAACCATGCCTCATTGAGGTGGAATGAAAATTATAGCTGGTCGTTTTCGATATTATCTGTTCATACTGTGGAACCTTGAGCACGGTTTACTGGTTTACAAAAGATAACTGAAATATTCTGGTGGAATTTCAGCAAAACCTTATTTGAAGTCTTTGCTTATGAATAATTGCTCAATGCATACATCTTGAACAACGGCCCTGTTGTGTTTACTTAATCTAATGGTTTAATTTGATGTGTATTGCCGTTTGTAATAAAATATTTACATAAAGTGTTAGGAACATTGCTTTAAACCATACTTAGGAAACTATAGAGACAACTTTTCATTCATATTCTCACATTATAAGTGTTTTATAATCAGCTTTGGGATACTCAGCAATGAGAGCTTTTCAGAAGGTGTTTCTTGCGAGTGAATATCTATAATGAGCGTGGTGTGTGCCAGCTCTATGGTATTTTCATTTGACGTTGTCGACTCAACATCTCAGAGGGTGAATTTTTTTGTCTCTCAATGGTACCGTTTCACACTTCTAGGCCATTAGTCCAAGTCATTGATTTCACTTTTTCGGCTTTCACATCTGTTTTATGTTAGACGTCATAAATGTGAAGTGTATATACCAAGGTCATGACAGACAGATGGTGCCATAATGATTTTCAGCAGCACTCACCCAGTTAGCAGTAAAGGGAGTACTGTACACGTTCCTGATTACGCTCCTCTCACAGAGCTCTACTGTACCTAACACCAGGCGTTTCTTACACACCGCCGCTAGGAATGAGAAGGAAGCCAAAACACTGGCGTAACCTTCAAAGAACAAATTGTCACCTTTTTGGTAGGAAGAGCAGGGTACATTACGCTTCAATTGTAGCGCATTCCACCAATTTTATTTGCATGGCTGTCACTTTAGGTTGCTGAGGAGCTTCTCACACTCACAGGGTTGTTTGTACTTCCATTTTGCTCTGGGCTCATCCCTGAACCGTCGTCACTTACTCGGCGCTTTTTTCTCTTTTCTTTCTGCTGCCTCTCACTGTTGGTTGGTGGGTGTGGGAATGGATTTGGGGAAAGACCAGAGGTGAGGAAAGGAGGCTGTGTGCCACAATGCAGTTCAAAAGGAAAGGAATAAGACATTGAATTAGACAGGACGGCGCACAAAGAATCAGCAACCATTAAAGGTCAACGTCATGAGAGGCGAGAATAGCTACTCGACAGTCAAACCAAAGACATATTTCTGTTGCTGCATTTCTCTGTAGAAGCTCTCCTCAGCATGTAGCCAGCCAGCGTGGAGCTTCATGTAGCTTGAGACGACATTGGAAGATCACACAATGCCCTAGAAACTATTTCACAGGCCTCGACGAGGAGGATACAGCAGTCCAGCTGGCGGACATCGAGCTGTTGTATACCTCTTAGAGTTATATATTGATCTATTATTCCTCAGAAGGCCATGTTTTTCGTCTTGGGACCGTAACTGAGTGCTTTGTACATCTGTGTCTGCCTCCCATGATCTGCTTGGATGTTCGGCAGCCCACTCGTTTGCTGCTCCTCTCGCCAGTGCAGTGAAAAGTGAAAAACAAGATCAAAAAAGCAAGGGAGAAGAAAAGAAGGATAATAATTCTGACAGGTTAGGCAGGGCGACATGCGGCGAAGAGCGGCAAAGTGCACACAGCCTGGAGTTGAAGACAGTTGGTGTCTTCCCACGAAGCACCATTTGCCCAAGGAAATAAAAACATTCCCAAACGTTTCAGCAGAAGGCGGGAGGAGTGGGTAAAAAACAAAACAGAAGTGTATCTGCGGTGTGCCTCACCCCCTCTTTTTCTCATCTGGCGGTGAATCAGTAATGTGGGTGAGGGCTAGGTGTAGAGCAGAACCTGCCTGTGTTTTCTCCCTGGTGGGAGTTGACAGGAGTTGATTGGCAGAGATTGACAGCTTCTTTGTTTTAGTTGTGACATTTTCCTCTCCCTGGCTCATGCTGCCTGACTGTGTGGGCTTATCCCCTTGTTTGCACATTATGTTTGAGAGGCGAGAGGTTTCCTGCTGAAACGCACAGCTACATGTTCCTAGCTGCAGGCATGCCCTGCTAACTACGTATATTTGGGTTGCTGGGTTTTTCTCCCTCCGCTGCATATTTGATATAAATTACAGAACAATGCACATTCTCTCTCTCTCTCTCTCTCTCTCTCTCTTCTTCTCGCTCTCGCTCTCTTTCACACACAAACACACACAACATGCGCACACACACAAGGCAATAAATGTGGAGTGAGGAGAGAGGAGAAGATTGATGCTCTTCAGTTTGGGTCTGATCTTTACGGACCACGGCACTTACCACTGACCGCGGGGAGAGCAAAGAGGGGAGTCTGGTGCCATGCCCGCACGAGCACCGCTGAGCACCCAGTCAGAAACACTAAATTACAGGTCTCTCATGCCAGCAATTGGGAATACTTTACAATTTCCCCCCGAGACCAAATATGAAAGCCATAATCCACAAGGCAGAGGCAAGAAATATGAGGCTGGCATATCTTAACACTCTGGGTGCCTTTTGAGTTTTAACGTCCCTTATTATTCACAGCCTGGCCATGAAATGAACAGCCCAGTTAGGTTGGTGATGACGACAGTGTCTGGAAGAGTGGAGGCCACTCCCACCTCAAGTTGCCTTTTTTTTTCCTTTCCAAAATGTCTGCCTGATGATGTGGCTTTCTAATAGGGTTCTGCTGGGAATGACATTGTTCTGTTTTTGCTCAAATGAGCCACACGCGATTAGACAAAGCCGCTTGCTCCTTGGCAGGCCTAAACATGTCAAAATGAGTTATGTTTTTTCACAATTTACGCTAGTAAAGCAGCACGGTCCGACAACTGGTGCAAGCTCACCTCTCAAACCAACAGGGAAATTAGAAAAAGATTTCAACTAATCAAACGTCTTAATTACGCTCCCAACATTTAATGGGTCTAGCAAACCGACGTTTCGGCACACCGTGCCATCGTCAGGGTGTGGGAACTTTGGTTGCTAGACCCATTATCTGTTTGGGAGTATAATTACAGTGTCCCCCTTTCTTTTGTTTTATAGTTTACTCTCTGTTAGTCATCACCTCGACGAAACATATTTAGGTGTGCGTCAGCGTATGCCTTCAAACATCGCCATTCCCCTACTTCTTTTTCTTCCTGTTTTGTTTTTCTCCCTTATTGTTCTAATCTAATCCCTTCCACCGATGCTGGGCCCATTCTTTTATAAGGCCTTGGCATTGTCACATAAATCCACAGCCCAGTTGAAGGATAAAAGTTAATGACCTTAGCATCTCATTTTCAGAGGCCCCTGCCTTTGGAGTCTCGCTTTTGAAAGCACCTCAGAGCTCAGTGGCACAGAACAGACGAGCATGAACCGCTCTGCCATGGAACGTATAATGACATCTTCTATTATAGGCCAGAATGGTTATAGGCCATAAAATCATAAGAGAGCTCGTTCTGGAGATCCTATGGACAGGAGAAAGGAGACGAGCATGTGTGGTATTTTCTCAGAAATCTGAGTAGTCTCTTTTTTCCAGTGCTCAGTTCATCTAGGGAGAACTGTAAAAAGTGCATTTTGAGAAGATAACAAGGAATACCCCTTGAACAGTATTAACTTGCATATTTCTCTTTCCTGCTTGTGAGACTTCAGATCACATTTTACCATTAGACACCAGAGCTTCTGAGACCTTGAATTGCATGCTTTTAACCCTATGACCCACTTTTTGTATGACCTAGTATGACATACTTTTTGTGCGTATGTACTGACATGTATTTGTAACCGAAAGATGCAAACACAAACGCACACTACATGTTCATGTTTTTAAATGTATGTATTTTGTCTGTAATTCATTTTTTGTTTTATGTCGGACTCCGGTAAGACTAGCTGTTGCCATTGGCGTCGGCTAATGGGGATCCTAATAAAATCATGACACACTCACTGCTATATCTTCTGTACAAAGTGAATCTCAGTCCATCTCACTACACCAAATCTGCTGAGGTCACACGGTACTATACTATACTATACTATCATGGGTAGTATATCCTCGTCCCAGAGCAGGTTAGTGAGAAGCTGTGCGGAGGCTGAAATTAAATCAAGGTTTCCTCCCATCAGACCTCTGAAACCCAACCCCAGGAAGCTAAACTCCTAAACCTCTAGTCCACAGAAGGCTCTTAGCTCTGACTAGTTTGTTGGGACACAGCCAGTTTTTTAGTCATGAATCAAATTTGCACCTCACCCCTTTTGTTTTTTTTGTTCCCAGATAGCCTTGGCTGAGCTCCCAAACATAAATGGGCTAAATTGTTGCACCTTATGTGCATGTTTAGGGAAATAGGTCACTTAATGTTATAATGATCATTGGACATTGAAGATGGAAAGTTGCTCAACATGTCGAGCAATCAAGTGGTTGTGGATAGTGCATTTTGATCAGGAGAAGAAGGAAATAACACCTCTGTGACTTTCTGATTGAAAGGGCAACTTCACCGTGAATACACATTTTAAATATGCCGTCCTCATTATGTGAAGTTCACATCATATACAGTATTTTGACTCTCTTGACTATTCATTTGGATTCTAATGAGCTTGATGGTATGCACACTCCTCTGTCGGCAGCCATTCCACGGACCACCTCAGCTCTAATTGAAAAGGTGAAAACTGACAATCTTTCCTTCTATTGCGTTCATCGGGAGCACGTATCGATACGGACCAGACCACGTCTTTCAGAGTTGCGCTCTATGGCTTGGCATGGTCTTATCTGGAAAGTCGATCATTTTGTGTGTATGTGGGTGGGTATGCCCAGAACGGTCTGTCAGTCTCGTCTGCCCATCAGGCAGGAGTGAATCAGGGTGATAAAAGAGCCTTGCTGTAAGATGAAGGACAGTCTGACTCTAAGTGGGCCTCACTGCCGTTTACTTATTAACTCATACGCCATTATAGTATCTTATACACCATCACTGCTCTGATCCAAGGAGAGCACATAGCACCGAACAGTTACCTCTTCCAAGACAGTGTCCCCCATCATAATGCTCTATCTGACAGCACAGGACCAACTGAAATGACAAATAGGGAGCAATGCCAGTGGAGGCCATTAGTCATTCCTGCACCTGCCACAAATGTACAGTAACACATGCCACTCTAGAACTGTTTTACTCTGCCAGGAAGTGGCGGTCGGTGCTGTTTAAGATGGGGGAGGATGACTATTTGTTTCATGATCATGGCCTTATTTCTATTACAGCATATTGGATGACTCTCATTCATATTCCGCTCACCCAGCTTTGTGTAACATCAGTAGGTTTAGGTTACTACACGATACTAACATTTTCCCTATTACCCACCATGAGGCTGCTACAACCTAGCTTTTGAATGACCGTTTACAACATAGGTGCACAGGACGAGAGAACTTTGAGTAATCAAGGTGACAGACAGTGACACATTCCATACCGCCTTGCACACTCTTGCCTGCATCTAACTGATCTAGGGTGTAATCAGTAGTCCAAATGTTGCGAATGAGAGTTTCTACTGGACAAATTCAGGTATGTTTATCCCCCTTTCGTTCCGTTTGCTTCGGTTTAAGAAACATTTTTCAACAGAATCGACGGAATGAATACACCTCTGCTTACTTGCAAACATTTAACTTTCATAGCAGCCACATAAAAACAAATATAATTCCTTCTTACAACTATCTCCTCTCACCTTTTCCCTTCGCTTGTGCACAACACAACAGCTGTCTGTGACCAGGCAAGAAAACCTTTCCAAGCCAAACTTCACATCATGACCGCTAACCACTACACACAGCCTACATCACTCTAATGTCATAGTCAATTAGAACTACCAGAACTATTCCGTTTGTAAACCCACTACAATCATGCAGTACAGTGTACAGTCAGAAAGCAGTTTAGCAGTTAAACCAGAGTGTTCCCGGTGGCAATAACTTTATAAAACCAAAAGCTTACTTTGAAAGGGGGATCCCTAGTCAGTTGTACAACTGAATGCATTCAACTGAAATGTATCTTCGACTTTTTAAGAGTTCCAGTGTTGGATAGCCGAAGTCAGAGAGCTAGCATAGCATCCCTCTCTGTTTGAGCTGGGTGTTTGAGTAGGCTAGAGCTAGATAGCTGCATTTTCTAGCTTAAGTGAACATTTTTTTTAAAATACAACCAAATAGCTAGCCTTCTCTCTCTCTCTCGCTCTCTTTTTTTTAATTTTTCACTATTTAGATTGTTATGAAATTCACTGAGGAGGGTGGTCCTTCACTTCCTCCTCTCAGAAGCCTCCACTGCTGCTCCATGAGGCAGTAAAAAACAGCAGTTGACAGCCACAGGACAGTGGAGGCACATAAGCATGGTCTCTCAAGACAAACAGGCCAATATGCTAATGTCATAATGAAGGTTAGGATTTACTGAAATGGTTTTACTGAAATTATATTACTGAGATGCCAATCTTTGTAAATGTGGGTATATGATTTTGCTGCTAGATGTGCATTGTCTGATAGGGTACTACTGTAGGCACAGCGCAAACCTCTCTGAGATCAGATATTATTTGATTTGATTTGGGTTTCTCAATTCAAAGATGAAGGGGGCAGCCACATACCACCATCTGTTTTGTGACTTCTGGTAAAGAAAAAGTAATTACAGTATGACATCAAATCAAGTTATCATTCATGGACTTAATATCATGCAGATGCTTGTATTCAACAGCAACTTACATTCGTGCAACTCTTTCATTGACTTTTTTTCACTGAAATTATAATTCTCCCAAACAAGATTTACATTAAGTGTAATTCGAAAACTCGTTATACACTCTTAGAAAAAAAGGTGGTACCTAGAACCTAAAAGGGCTCGTCGGCTGTCCACAAAATGTAGGATAACCCTTAGAAGAACCCTTTTTGTTTCCAGGTAGAACCCTTTTGTATTCCATGCTAAACCCTCTATCGAAAGGTGAATGCCTATATAGAATACAACTACTTTTTTTTTTTTTTTACCAGCTCATAATTATAATCATATATAACAATTTATTTTGCTACCAACAAAGTGCATTCCTTGTTTGCCCTATTATACTTCAAATATATAAACTCAACAACACAACATTTTTCAGTTCATATGAGGAATCCAGTCAACTGAAATATATTCATTAGCCCCAAATCAATGGATTTCACATGACTGGGAACACAGATATGCATCTGTTGGTCACAGATACCTTTAAAAAGGGCCTCAGTATCTCGTCACTGTATTTCTGTGCATTCAACTTGCTATTGATAAAATGCAAATGTCTTCATTGTCTGTAGCTTATGCCTGCCCATACCATAACCCCACCACCACCATGAGGCACTCTGTTCACAATGCTGACATCAGTAAAACTCGCCCACAAGGCGCCATACACATGGTCTACGGTTGTGAGGCCGGTTGGCCATACTGCCAAATTCTCTAAAACAACATTGGAGGCGGCTTATGGTAGAGAAATTAACATTAAATTATCTGGCAACAGCTCTGGTGGGCATTCCTGCAGTCAGCCTGCCAATTGCACGCTCCCTCAAAACTTGCCACATTTGTGGCATTGTATTGTGTGACACAACTGCACATTTCAGAGTGGCCTTTTATTGTCCCCAGCACAAGGGCCACCTGTGGAATGATCACGATGTTTAATCAGCTTCTTGATATGCCACACCTGTCAGGTGGATGGATTATCTTGGTAAAGAAGAAATGCTCACTAACAGGGTTGTAAACAAATTTGTGCACAAAATGTGAGAGAAATAAGATTTTTGCGGGAATGATAAATGTCGGGGATCTTTGATTTCAGCTCATGAACATGGGACCAGCACTTTACATGTTGCATTTATATTTTTGTTCAGTGTATAAATAGAACTATAGAATTATACACCATGAAGCTGCCAATGGAAGACAAATAAAAAAAATTATACAGAGTAGGGGGACCACACACGTGTATACACACACACACACACACACACACACACACACACACACACACACACACACACACACACACACAGGAGGATACATAACGAGGGCACTCCTAAACTAGGCTCTTCTTCTCTGGGGTTTATTGAACCAAGACTTTGTGAAAATATGCATGTAAGTAATTACATTCCCAAGTCCTAGTGTCAGCTGCTGCTCTCTGCCGTGGCTGATGTTGGGGTGAGTGTGTGTGCCACGTACAGCTTGCCAGTTTTAACATTCTAAGCAGCCAAACTAAAGTGTAGTCGTCTTCACGTACATAGGATACAGCAGGTATACATGTTGCAGTGTAATGCCTACTTGACAAGCTATCCTCAAACAGTGCAGTGCAAATCATAATCAAACGTAAATTCCAAAATATAACAAGTGAAAAAAGTTGTGTGTGTATATATAGTAATAACAGGTAGTATGCATCGTATTAACCATATCACTAAATAGATAGACATTTGCAGGCAACAAAAAACAATTGTGTGATTGGTAAAAAAAACAAAAACATCTCCTCTCACAGTTCTGAGAACACTTTTCGCGATTAGGAGCTGACGTCTTTTTTGACGGTAGTAAGTCACTGAGACCGAGACTGCCTTTTTAGTTAGTCATCAAATACTTACTGTATGTCAATCAACCGAGGCGCCACACAAGGAAGAGCTGTCAGAACGCTCCCTACTTTCCTTCCTTCTTACTAACAACCAACACAAACAAACAGTTTTGGATTACAAAGACAGCCACTCCTAGAACGCTCCGGGAAGCGATCTAAAAGACCTCTGTTTGAGAGAATCAAACACCACATTCCTTCTCCCTCTCTCATTAGACAAATGAACCAGAAAACATTCGGAGGCAAAAGGGGATTTTTTTCTCCTCCACATTTATATATATTTTCATGTCAATAAAATGGCTTTGTAACTCACACATTGTGTTTTTACCCAAGATGGGGCTGTGAAGGTGAGGCAAAGCTTCCAACAAACCATTTCATGTATTCTTTTCCTTTCACTGTTAGGGAGTGGTCAAAATGTATACAATTATTACCGGAGGAAAATGCGGGAGGGTCATGCTTTTTCAATTTCAGCCAGGGGGACGGTTTACTATTTTTTATTTAGTCCAGGTGAGGGTCATGTAATTTGTAATAGATTAAATGTCATATTGCTCAGTGTTTGAGAATACCTCAATGTGTGCCCGATGCTGCCCCTCATCCCTGATTCGCTGCTGGCCACGCAAAATCAAGTGCACCTAGTATGGTCTCAATCAAATGATCTAAAGGCCTAGGCTATAAGAAGAGCATGCTTGAAGAAGCACAAGGCAAAGTTATATATTCTAAAATAATGTACTTCCTTCCTGAGTTTTTACGCTGCTAGGCTGCTATACAGGGCATTCAGAAAGGTTTCAGACCCATTGACTTTTTCCACATTTTGTTACGTTACAGCCTTATTCTAAAATTGATGAAGTATTTTTTGTTCCTCATCAATCTACACACAATACCCCATGATGACAGAGTGAAAACAAATTTGGGGGAAATTTTGTATAATTAATAAATATATATAAATACATTATTTACATAAGTATTCAGACCCTTTGCTATGAGACTCGAAATTGATTTTCCATTGTTCATCCTTGAGATGTTTCAACAACTTGATTGGAGTCCACCTGTAGGAAATTCAATTGATTGGACAAGATTTGGAAAGGCACACACGTATATATAAGGGCCATCTGTTGACAGTGCATGTCAGAGCAAAAACCAAGCTATGAGGTTGAAGGAATTGTCCGCAGAGCTCCGAGACAGGATTGTGTTGAGGCAGAGACCTGGGTAAGGGTACCAAAACATTTCTGAAGTATTGAATGAACTCAGGAACCAACAAGACTCTTCCTAGAGCCGGCCACCTGTCCAAACTGAGCAATTGGGGAGAAGGGCCTTGGTCAGGGAGGTGAACAAGAACCAGATGGTCACTCTGACAGAGTTCCTCTGTGGAGATGGGAGAACCTTCCAGAAGGACAACCATCTCTGCAGCACTTAGGCCTTTATGGTAGAGTGGCCAGATGACAGCCAAAAGGCACATTGCCAAAAGGCACCTAAAGGACTCAGACCATGAGAAATAAGATTCTCTGGTCTGATGAAACCAAGATTGAACTATTTGTCCTGAATAAGCGTCATGTCTGGAGGTAACCTGACACCAAGATGAACGGAGCAAAGTACAGAGAGATCCTTGATGAAAACCTGCTCCAGAGCACTCCACCCCATGTTCACCTTCCAACAGGACAACGACCCTGAGTACACAGCCTAGACAATGCAGGAGTGGCTTCAGAACAAGCCTCTGAATATCCTTGAATGGCCCAGCCAGAGCCTGGACTTGCACCCGATTGAACATCTCTGGAGAGACCTGAAAATAGTTGTGCAGTGACAATCCCCATCCAACCTGATGTAGCTTGAGAGGACCTGCAGAGAAGAATGGGAGAAACTCCCCAAATATAGTTGTGACAAACCCAAGAAGACTCAAGACTGTTATCACTGCCAAAGGTGTTTTAACAAAGTACTGAGTAAAGGGTCTGAATACTTATGTAAATGGAATAATTCCGTTTTTTATATAAATTACCAAACATTTCTAAAAACCTGTTTTTGCTTTGTCATTGTGGGGTATTGTGTGTAGATTGATGAGGGGGAAAAAACAATCTTAGAATAAGGCTGTAACGTAAGAAAATGTGGAAAAAGTCAAGTGGTCTGAATACTTTCTGAATGCACTGTATATAAAACTAAGCTACACTGCATTACACACTGCAATGGATAGGCTATCCCAATCATGAGACCTGGTCTGCCCTGCTCTTGCTACCTAACCAATGGCTGTGGTGTGTACGGTGGTACTTCAGGAGCCGAGTCAAAGGCTTCTTCTGTAAATCGAAAACAAAATGTCCTGAAAAATGCCATGTCTGTGCGCATGGACTAGACCTACTGATGTCCTGTTCAGTTTGAGGGAGAGTGAAGATGAGAAGGAAGACCAGAGGTAAGGTTTCTAATGCTATAATTGTTTTTACTAAAACAAACCATACGTTTAGTTGCTCATAATGAAGCTATTTATTTATTTCCTTCAGAAAGTATTCACATCCCTTTACCTTTTCCACATCTTGTTGTGTTACAGCCTGAATTAAACATTTCCTTAATTGTGATTTTTTTTGGGGGGTCACTGGCCTACACACGATACCTCATAATGTCAAAGTGGAATTATGCGTTTCAAATGTTTTATACATTAATTAATAAGGAGAAGCTGAAGTGTCTTTAGTCAATAATAGTTCTGAGAGATTAGTGCTTTTTGAGGTCGTTTCGGTTTCCGTTCGATTATTAAAAAGAATCACAATTTCCAGTGGCGATCCGTCATACAGAGCTCCACATTTTTAGCAAAAAAAAACAAATATTAGTTTTCTTTTTTGGGGGGGGGGGCTTGCCTTTTTTGCATGTTATTTTGGCATTAATACGTGTTACATCAGTTTGAAAACAATGAAAAAAAGAATATGTATCATTGAGTTAATAAAGCCACATACAAACACGTTTTTTTGCTTTCTTGAGCAAGGCAGCTCCAAAATGCAGGTGTTTCAGACAAGCTCTGTGCTTTCTGTGGTGGTGGGGCAAGCCAGTAGAAAATATGGAGCGTTGAGCCGTGATTGGCTCAGTGTTCTGTCACTCATGGGGACTTTACGTCACTGCCAAGTGTAAGAGGGGGACATTGAAAATTCTAGCCCTTCGGCTGCTGCCATAGAAGTGCCCATCCAAGAAGGCTCAAGGTCATTGGCCACAGATAAAATGATGTCAAATCACATTATATTTACAGTAGCTTTGATTGGACTGATGTCAACATCATACCTTCAAAATCTTAGCTAACAATCATCGTCATGAATCAAGTCAACAATCAACTTTCAAATCCTTTTTAATCCTTGTCATATGAAGAGAAATAATGCAGAGAAATTATAGATAAAATGTAGCGGTGCTCATCGGCCATTGGCCATAAACATTACTCAACAAGTTGGAAATTGCAAATTCAACGAGTGGTTTGGAAGGAATCAGTGACAGTGGCTGTGTGGTCCCAAATCTGGGATTATTAAGGGTCTCTTTTCCAAGTTTAAAATGATAAACATACAACAGTGGCCATGCTGTCAATGAAGCATGATTTGTGCTGCGCTCAAAGCAGCTGTTAACTTGAAGGACCCCCGCATCATATTCCTGTTCAAGTGAGCCGAGCACAACAATACGAGTCCAAAACTGTATTGTATGCTGCTTCATAAATGATGCAATATGCCTTAGAGATATGTATACTGTAGCTAAGAAAGTAATATTAAGTGTATGTTGGGTAGTAAGATGTTAGGAACCCATGTGCCTCACCCTTATAATTTGGTCTATTTTCCCCTCTTAATTTCACCTACTGTTCTGACTGTTGTACTGTAGCCTATAACCTGTTAAAGAGAAATGGAATCATCAAATATTTTAAGAGCTTTCATTGTCTGCTTATATGCCCCCTTTATTTATCCTACAGTTCTGACTTGGTGTACAGGGAGAACACAGTAAGAACGGCCCTTGTTCTGAATTCTGTCGCTGTACATTTCAAAAGTGCTAAACAAATAGTTATATTGACTAACGTTACGTCCGTCCTAGCTCGCTCATTGTTTTAATCAAAGTTACAGATGGCCTCTTATCCGCTTGTCATCCTCTTATGCCATAGTTTATACATCTCAATTATCATTAGAAACCACGTTTGTTTAAGCAAGTCAGCCATATCAGCTATGTTTTTTTGAAAGGCATCAAATGAGGCTGAATGAACTGTTTCGCTGATAGAAAGGCTCCACTGATAGCCAGGTGTAGCAGTGATAAGATGTTGGGATTGCTGTTGGAACAGCTTTATGTGGGCCCTAACAGTTTTTGGGCACTGTTTGTCAGCGTTATAGTGCAATTAATGTAATGTATTGTATAGTGTAGTGGCTTTGCTGGCATGCATTCCACTTTTCTTTCTTTTTTGTCCCACCAATAATGACATGCTAAAGTCGCCACTGACGGTTTCCCATTTCGGTTTCCACTTATTTGGGGGAACATTAAATGCACTATGCATTGTGGTTTGGATACTGTAACGACACAGAACCATTTAAAAAAATTAAAGTCCCATGATGGTAATTACTCCATAATTTATTCACATTACTTTACTTAAATAAAATATTTGTTTTATTCGATGACTTTATAATTTCATTCCAAGTCATCATCTTATCTCTATAGAGCTGTTGCCTATGCTGTCTGACAAAATCACTATTTATATAGTTCTTTAAAGTATTCTGTTCAAAAATATAAACGCAACATGTAAAGTGTTGGTCCCATGTTTCATAAACTGAATTAAAAGATCCCAGACATGTTCCATATGCAAAAAAAGCGTATTTCCCAAAAATGTTGTGAACACCTTTGTTTACATCCCTGTTAGTGAGCTTTTCTCCTTTTCCATGATAATCCATCCACCTGATAGGTGTGGCATATCAAGAAGCTGATTAAACAGCATGATCATTACACAGATGCACCTTGTGCTGGGGACAATAAAAGGCTACTCTAAAATGTGCAGTTTTGTCACACAACAAAATGCCACAGATGTCTCAAGTTTTGAGGGAGCATGAAATTGGCATGCTAACTTTATGAATGTTCACCAGAGCTGTTACCAGATAAATTCATGTTCATTTCTCTACCATAACATGCTGACCACACAGCTTGCATTGCAAAACAAATGTACAAATACAGATCTGGAAAACATTAAGAGACCACTGCAAAATGATCACTTTCTCTGGTTTTACTATTTATAAATTCAGCAAAAAAAGAAACGTCCTCTCACTGTCAACTGCGTTTATTTTCAGCAAACTTAACATGAGTAAATATTTGTATGAACAAAACAATTTACTAGGCAAGTCAGTTAAATAACAAATTCTTATTTTCAATGACTGCCTAGAAACAGTGGGTTAACTGCCTTGTTCAGGGGCAGAACGACAGATTTTTACCTTGTCAGCTTGGGGACTCGATCTTGCAACCTTTCAGTTACTAGTCCAAGGCTCTAACCAGTAGGTTACCTGACACCCAAGATTCAACAACTGAGACATAAACTGAACAAGTTCCATGGACATGTGACTAACAGAAATGGAATAATGTGTCCCTGAACAAAGGGGGGTCAAAATCAAAATTAACAGTCAGTATCTGGTTTGGCCACCAGATGTATTAAGTACTGCAGTGCATCTCCTCCTCGTGGACTGCTCCAGATTTGTCAATTCTTGCTGTGAGATGTTACTCCACTCTTCCACCAAGGCATCTGCAATTTCCCAGACATTTCTGGGGAGAATGGCCCTAGCCCTCACCCTCCGATTCAACAGGTCCCAGACGTGCTCAATGGGATTGAGATCCGGGCTCTTCACTGGCCATGACAGAACACTGACATTCCTGTGTTGCAGGAAATCATGCACAGAATGGGCAGTATGGCTGGTGGCATTGTCATGCAGGAGGATCATGTCAGGATGAGCCTGCAGGAAGGGTACCACATGAGGGAGGAGGATGTCTTCCCGGTAACGCACAGCGTTGACATTGGCTGCAATGACAACAAGCTCAGTCCGATGATGCTGTGACACACCGCCCCAGACCATGACGGACCCACCACCTCCAAATCGATCCCGTTCCAGAGTCCAGGCCTCGGTGTAACGCTCATGCTTTCGACGATAAAAGTGAATCCGACCATCACCCCAGGTGAGACAAAACCATGACCTGTCAGTGAAGAGCACTTTTTGCCAGTCCTGTCTGGTCCAGCGACGTTGGGTTTGTGCCAATAGGTGACGTTGTTACCAGTGATGTCTGGTGAGGACATGCCTTACAACAGGCCTAAAATCCCTCAGTCCAGGGTCTCTCAGCTTATTGCAGACTGTCTGAGCACTGGTGGAGGGATTGTGCGTTCCTGGGTTAACTTGGGCAGTTGTTGTTGCCATCCTGTACCTGTCCCGCAGGTATGATGTTCGAATGTACTGATCCTGTGCAGGTGTTGTTATACGTGGTCTGCCACTGCGAGGACTATGAGCTGTCTCCCTGTAGCACTGGCCACATCTGCAGTCCTCATGCCTCCTTGCAGCATGCCTAAGGCATGTTCACGCAGATGGGGAGGGACCCTGGGCATCTTTCTTTGGTGTTTTTCAGAGTCAGTAGAAAGGCCTTTTTAGTGTCCTAGGTTTTCATAACTGTGACCTTAATTGCCTACTGTCTGTAAGCTGTTAGTGACTTAATGATGGTTCCACAGGTGCATGTTCATGAATGGTTTATGGTTCATTGAACAAGCATGGGGAACAGTGTTTAAAACCTTTACAATGAAGATCTGAGAAGTTATTTGGATTTTTACGAATAATCTTTGAAAGACAGGGTCCTGAAAAAGGGACGTTTCTTTTTTTGCTGAGTTTAGGTATGTGTTTCGGTAAAATCAGACCTTGAATAATGCAAAGAAAACAAGTTCATATTCATTTTTAAACAACACAATACCAGTGCTTTAACTTAGGAAGCGTTCAGAAATCAATATTTGGTGTAATAACACTGATTTTCAATCACAGCTTTCATGCGTTTTGGCATGCTCTCCATCAGTCTTTCACCATGATGTTGGGTGACTTTATGCCACTCCTGGCGCAAAAATTAATGCAGCTCGGCTTTGTTTGATGTCTTGTGACCATCCATCTTCCTCCTGATAACATTCCAGAGGTTTTCAATGGGGTTCAGGTCTGGATATTGGGCTGGCAACGACAGGGTCTTGATCTGGTGGTCCTCCATCCGCACCTTGATTGACCTGGCTGTGTGGCATGGAGCATTGGCCTGTTGGAAAAACCAATCCCCAGAGTTGGGGAACATTGTCAGAGCAGAAGGAAGCAATTTTTCTTCCAGGACACCCTTGTACCAGGCTTGATTCATGCATCCTTTAAAAAGACAAATCTGCCCAATTCCAGCCTTGCTGAAGCACCCCCAGATCATTACCGATCCTCCACCAAATTTCACAGTGGGTGCGAGACACTGTAAACCAAATGTGGGTGATTGAAACCTGAACTGACGTCCACACTCCAGTCGGTTGTAGTAATTCACCGTAATGTTGGTTGCCAACTGCCAAATAAAGTCCAAAGAAGAAAAAGAAGCCTGTAGGAAGGAGGAGAGATGACGAGAAACAAATTTGGTTTACAGTTTTATCTGTGGATTAATTGTCGGAGTAGAGGACCTTATGCATTTCAGATGAAATAACAACCTAATGTTTATATCCCAGGTCAAATTAACTAGGAACAGCAAGCTAGCTAGCTAAATTGCCATAAATCAACCTGTACCCAAATTAATAGAATTGGTTCAGAGTTTGTTTTGATATTTCAACCTGCGTGTCCTGATCACCTCTGGTTTGGGTGAACAAGGTCAACGTGTGCGCGATGGCGCAAGCGGAAGCATGTGCACGTCTGGTTTGGCCAGCATGTAAGCCAGCGTCCAACCAGGCCTCACAACCGTAGGCCACGTATATGGCGTTGTGTGGGTTAGAGGTTTACTGATGTCAACGTTGTGAACAGTGTCCTATTGGTGACAGTGGGGAAATGGTATGGGCAGGCATGAACTACGGACAATGAACAGAATTGCATTTTATAGATGGCAATTTGAATGCACAGAGATGAGATCCTGAGGCCCATTGTTGTGCCATACATCAGCCGCCATCACCTCATGTTTCAGCCTAACAATGCACGACACAAATCCTGAAAGCTGAAAATGTCTCAGTTCCTCCATGGCCTGCATACTCACCAGACATGTCACCAATTGAGCATGTTTGGGATGCTTTGGCTCGACGTGTACAACAGCCTGTTCCAGTTCCTGTTCCCATATCCAGCAAGTTAGCACAGCCGTTGAGGTGGTAGACAACATTCCACATGCCACAATCAATGTGTGACACGCTGCATGAGGCAAATGGTGGTTTTCTGATCCATGCCCCAACTTTTTTTGAATGTATCTGTGACCAATAGTTGCTTGTCTGTATTCCCAGTCATGTGAAATCAATGGTTTAGGCCAAATGAATTTATTTCAATTGACTGATTTCCATAGATGAACTGTATTTCAGGCAATCTTTGAATTAGATTTTTATTCATTATCTTTGATAATTTTCCCATTTTGGCAGGCATTTTCCAGCACAGACTTCAGACCACCGTCAGTCACTAGAGGTTGCAATGCAAACACTGAGGACTTTCTCCTTGCCTTTTCCATTGACAGTCAAGAATGTAGGAATGGTTGCTGTCCTCACTGAACGTCAATTTGCTGGACGGTTTTGACATCTGTTTATCATTATCCATTACACCTCATGGCACAACAAGCTTAAAACTAATATAGAAATATATATTTTCTTTCTTCAATCATGCTTACAACATTGTATGAAAGAATCATACAGTCAAATGTGCAAGGAGAGATAAAACCAAGGACTTACAATGAGTTCAATCACTTTATTTTTTCTCTTTGGATATTCCCCATGAAAGATATTTACATTTTGAGCAACATATTGGATTTAGTCGTACATTATTTTGGTCAAATTTAATTAACGAATTATTTAAACAACATGAATAATAGTACAAATATATATTTTTGTGGTATTTTGACACTTTGACTGCGTTGTTAAATTGCTTCCTGAGTGTCAGAGTGCGCTCTGGGTGGTTAGTAAATTCAGAGCGCTGTCAGATAAATTCAGAGACTTTGGCTCTCAGAGCATACAAAGCGCACCCTGGATGCTCTGGCCGTGGTGTAGGGTTGATCCGAGAATTCGGACCTCACAACGGCAGTTAAGTACCCAAGCTAACTGGCTAAAGTTGGCTAACTTGCTAACTACTTCCAGACACAAATGAGAGAACACCTCTGACCATTTTACTCACCCTAGCAGAGCTGGTTAGGCTGTTTTCATGTTATCTAGAGCGTTAGTGACTAACTGTGGCAACAGTTTCCTTCCTTTTTTTACCAACATTTATTTACACCGGTCATATTCAGCAGGTGTTGCACATTCATAAATTCATGAGTTATTCTGCACCTGGCCCAATCAGATGAGAGTGCTCTGAAATCAGAGTAAATACACAGAGTGAATGTACAATCACACCCTTATTTGAGACCATTATGAAATGACAGAGGGGATACAGATATGTGGAAGGAACAGATTGAAGGGCTGGATCTGGGAATTGAACCCCGGTCTTCGGTGGGGAGAGAAGCTACATGTCTAAGCTTGGTGGCTTCACTTTAGACCATGGGCTCTGCATGATTTGTGTTAGTCATTTATTTTTGTCCATTTTAATTCACTCCAGAGTAGTTTCTTACAGTGTGGCTGTATGGTTGAATGGGTAAAATTCCATTTTACTGCACCTCTGGTTTCTAATCTGTCTAAAGCATAGAAAACATAAAGCTGGAATTCTACCACAAATATTTTCCAATAGGACTTATCAATCAATATTTCGCCTATAAACCATTTGCATTTCTAAACCATTGATTGTATGATGTTGTTTTGATGTTGCCTTTCACATGCACTGAAACCCCAAAAAGTGTTTTCACAACATTCTCTTAAAACACCAATATTCAGGTTGAAGAACCACTTTGGGTGCTTCAGAGAGCTTCATTTCTGTTTTAAAACACATTCTGTGTATTAAAACACTTACATTGGCTTTACATTCAAACACTCTCCAAACACCAGATCTCAGCTGAGGTGTACCACTTTCATGGTTTCCTTACGCAATCATGGTGTTTTGAGACGTTCTATTTATACTGTGTATAAATTGACATTCAACATTTCAACAAGCTACTAAACAACATGCTAACTCTAAATCAGTCAGGAGAATGCCAGGTAGCCTAAGAAGGAATGACAATATATTTTTTTTGTCTATATTATGATTATTTCAAGGCTATATGTAGCCTGCCATTTCAGAAATAAATTGTGATGCATTTGTGACAGCTACAGGCTGGCAGGAGTGCTCAGCATTTCAACAACACATCCTATACATTTCACATTTAGACTGTATACAATTCAATTTAAGAAAAGTATTACTTAGAATGAAATAATAATGAAACTGAAAAAAAAATGCCTTGTTAGGCAATACAGTCATTCTACATTACCATTGAATTCACTTTTAGAAACACCAGTTTGACCAGTTTGGAGGATCATGGAGTGAGCTATGCGAACCTAGTTTTTAAATTTAGCCTAACAGATGCTCTTATATTCCCATGCTCTAATCACAGTCAACACAAATCTATTTTGTAACAACAATATCATGGAATGAAATAAATGAATAAATTAGAAAATGATAGTTTTCCAAATGAAAAGCAGTTCCAAGTGCATATACGCCTACCTGATGATGTGAGGCTGCAGTGTTAAATTTCTTTTCTTTCTCTCAAATTCATTGATGATCAGACACTTCAGTTGTAACTGCTTCTGTTGCGGTACATTTTTACATTTGACAGACAACTTTAACACATTTCCAAATTCGTACTTAAAACATTGTATGAAATACTCTGGGCTACCAGTGAGCTTGGCTCAGGAAATGTAATTATTTATATTTTATTTTATTCTATGTTTTATTATTTATAATTTATACAATGTTTCAAGTGGAGTTTCTGGTCGACCCTGTTAATAGTTGATACAATGTTTCAAGTTCGTCGCAGACAGGCCATGCTTAGCCAATGTTATTTATAAGATATTTATATTTATCAGGATATTTTCTGCCTGCAGGCTGCAATGTTTTTATGTGTTGGCTTCATGTAGGCTACTTTAACATAGTTGGCAATGGCAATAAAAGTTACTTTTAGATTTGTATAATTTAGATTTAGATAGGATGTGGATTAACCACATGATTTTGAGATACAAAGAAAATACTGTTATAAATGAAATGTAATTATTCTAAAATGTGCATATTAAAATCAGAACTGGCACACAGATTGGTAGAAATGGTAAGATAAATTGGCACGCCAAATGGAAAAGGTTGCCTGAAGTTGCCGGTAATAGACTATACCAGCGATCAGCTGGTATAGTCTATTACCGGCAACTTCAGGAGCTTACCGGTAGAATCTGAAACGTCCAACAGCAGCGGGAGAAAGAGGGTCGGGAACAGGTTTTTTTCTCCTAGATAGGCTATCTTGATCTTTGGCTCCCTCTTGAGTCATTTGTGAGTCTTAATGATTTAATCAAACAGCATGCTTAAAGCATCAGACAAGTTTAGAACAAATAGTGGATTTTATTAAAACACATAGGGTGTGTCTATATATACGGAAAAATACATGCTTAAAAATGTAAACCAATCAATTGGTCGAAATAAAATACTCTTGGTTGACCAAGGATAATTTTTTTGTTGGTTACAGCACTAGTAGAAATGCAGGATATGAGCTTCAGATGCCCAAAACAATTCTGAGGGAGGACCCCGAGAACTAAGCTGTTTTTCTTTTCACGTGTTCAGGGACGTTTGGGCAAAAAAAACATTTTACTGAAGGGAGGGACATCCATTTTTATTTCAGAGAGGTCAAATTTTCTCCAGCTTTCCCTCATTATAAATAACAGTCATTATCATGTTTTTATATTATGTAATACATGATTAAATGGCTTTGCATCCTCAAACCTGATTTTGTCAGGTTGTTCCGTCGCTGCCTTGCAGCTTATTTGTCTGTGTTCCGTGATTGGGGCATTGCGTCCCTCATATCTGGCTGTGGAAATGAAGGGATTGTTAAATATGGTGATTACACTAGCTGGTGTCATGATAAATGACTCTTCTAAGCCTGTTCTGGGACACACACCCACACACACACACACACACACAGACTAGTGTCCAGGTGTTGTAAAAACACATCCCCTTCTGTTGGGATCGTTTTGCCGCACCTGGTTTAAACAACTCTCACTGGACTCACTGTCATGTTAAAACGAAAAATACATGATCGTTAAAGTCATTGACAAAGACAGGTACCATCATTCCACTCTATGCTGTAAGAAATGCCACTTATTTTTCCTCAGCAGATTATCTTCCTTTAGGGAAGAAAAACATGAAATGCACATGTGAACACATGATCTCGTGTGATCTCATCAAATCAAATATTTGCAGATGTTATCTCAATTGCAGCAAAATGCTTATGTTTCTAGCTCCACCAGTCCAGTGATACCTAGCAATAAAAAGTTGTAAATATAAACTATCTTGTGATCACAAGTGATTTAATGTGCAGTTAACGTGATGATAAAAGAAGTAACATGTGACAACATGTGAGAACCTGGTGTGACAACATGGGGAAGCTAAATTGCCAAATGTGATACCATGACACTGCGACCACATTTGGGACTCTGCCTGTAATAGGATTATGAACTCATAACCACTTGGTTGCTAGAAACCTGAAATATTTTAGGGCGTGGTCAAATATATGTTTATTCGTGCCAACCGTCAGTAGAAGCGTTTGAGCAGTTTAAGTGTTTGACGGTTATGCAAATTCAAGTAGAGCATAAATCGACATGTGAAATATGTTGCAGTAAGATTGGATTCTTAGCATTTATAGCAATGGTTATCAACTGTACTGCAGGGATGGAACGTAAGTTGCAGAAAATTGAGGTTGTGGTGGCAGCTGCAGAGATTATTTGGGTGTGCGAGACTTGACATCAGAAGAGTTACAGGGTGTGTTAAATGGTGGTGTCCCATCCTTTCAGGATGTCGATGGTTAATAGATTTAATTAGGGGAGTAGGGTGTTTTATTTGTTTTTTTACAATTATTTTTGTAAGTTTAGTGTTAGATGATAGGGTATTTGTTCATTTATATATATTTTTAAAGCCAAGTACAAGGGAGTTATTCCACAGTCTAGTAGGTGGCGGTAATGCAACATTTCTTGGAACCTAACTGCCATTAAAACTCATCAAAGAAGAATAAGATGCAAGTAGAGCACTTCCTTTAACACTGTCTGTTCCAAATAGCTCGCACAGTCTCAATGGCACAATTAGACGTTTAGACACAATTAGACGTCATCCATGTTTCTCAAACTAAACATATATTTACATTGTTCCAAATGTCACATTTTGTAGTGTTTAAGATTGAGTTTAGAAATTAATTTGTAGTTTTGGGGTACTTTTTATCCCCCCCATTGATGATATCCAATTGGTAGTTACAGTCTTGTCCCATTGCTGCAACTCCCGTACGAACTCGGGAGAGGCGAAGGTCGAGAGCAATGCGTCCACCGAAACACAACCCCGCCAAACCGCACTGCTTCTTGATACACTGCTCGCTTAACACGGAAACCAATTGTGCGCCGCCTCATGGGTCCCTCAGTTGGCTGCGATTGAACCCAGATCTCCAGTGACACCTCCAGCACTGCGATGCAGCACCTTAGACCGCTGCACCACTTGGTTCTATAAACCAACTCTGATTTTTGAAGGGTAGGATTAAGTTTAGGCATTAACTCCAAAGTAAGGGTTAAGGTTTGGGATAGGATTAAAACAAAAAATATCAAAATCAACAGCGCTCACTATTGCCCCGAGTGGCCATTTTCTACATCATCCCCCAACATCCTCAGACATGGATGGATGTCGAATGCTGATTTGTATCACAGGTGACCTGGCTGGTCTGTTTTGCAGACTTTGTAAGAGAAAGTGTCAGTAATGAGCTGCACTATGAAGAGGTCATTGTGCCTTTCCCAGTAACTAAATGGTCTCTTGTTGCGAGAAGTTGCTGTGAATTTGTAATTTCTTAACTGTAAACTACTTGTCAGGAAGTTATTGTAAAAGTCATAATAACCTACTGAAAAAACCTAGAGGACTGTAACCTGTAACCTACAGGACACTTGCTGCCACTAGCAATCGTGTCACTAAACTACTGTGGCTTCACTGACTCTTCTGTTGACAACATGTGCTTCACTTGCTGATTGGCAGCACACTGTAACAGTGGCAGCCTATCAGAAAATTGTAGGCGTGACTTATTCAAGGCGTTGCTTTCAGGTAGCTCTTTTTTGTGTCTCTCATGGAGGGAATGTCATTCCACTTATTGTGCTTTTTTAATAAACATTACACATGTACACTGTCAGTTCTGCAGCCTTACTTAAGGCTGATGTAAATGCATGTTATACCAAATAACCATAATATATTTCATTTATAGCTACTGTAGTCAACATGTAATTTTAATATTCTCTTCCGTACCAGACCACCAGGACAGTCAATGTGATGGATTAGCTACAGTAAGTTTCAGTGGATTTTACAATAACCCACTTGTAACTAGTTGACAGTCATTGAAAATTAAACATTAACTTCCTGTGAACCAGCTGCCATTATGCTACTCGAAAACGCACAGTACCCTTTCAACAGAGCAGCTCTTGAGTGTCACAAGTCATTTCAAAGAGTGTAGAAATTACAATGCAGAAAGAGAAGCTTGCGCTTCATCAACATAACAGTAAAAACACTTAAAGCGGTAGAACATTTCCACCGACCATTGGCACAAATACAACATTAAACCGTGTCCCCAAAAATGCTAATGAGCCTCCGCCAGGACTTTGCCTGCCCTCATCTACAATTAAAATTGCATTAATGATTGTGTTGAATTCGTATCTAATGTTGTGTAATAGACATTTTTATCTTTGTGCTTTTGTTTTAACTCGTTACTGTGTTCTATTCATGTGCTGTTCTATAAACTAATTTCTGTCTTCATGCAAGTTTCTGACTTACAAATCCTCACTATCAGTAGCTGCAATTTGGCAGTACATTTATGACCTCACAACTGGCAAATTCCTGCCTCCCACATGGTTACGAATGCAGCTTCATATTGAATATATTGGATAGAAAAATGTACCATTATACTAGATTATCAATGTGAGTTACTGTATACCTCAGAAGGTACCTTATGCATACCTTTTTGTACACTAGGGAACAACACTGTACTGTAAACATACCCTTAATTATTAGAGTGTGTGGATATATGTTCTTGGTAATAAATAACCATTTGGGGGCACTGCTGAGACATTATTGCACTCCAGGCCAAAAGGTTGCAAGTTCAAATCCCAGAGCATTTATGCACACTCAGGGTTAGATTTGATCAGTTCGCGCCAGAAGACACCCGCATAGCAGTTGTGTCGGAGGTGGAACTGGTTAGAGCTGTCAAATCCAGAAGTCTCCTGGCATTATACCTGAGAAGGAAATTGCCATTGGCTGCATGGAGGACGGGGTCATTCTAATGGCTGGAATGGAATGATATCAAACATATGGAAACCATGCTAGCTTGATGCTTGCTTGACTCCATGCTTGACTTCCTAATATTCTGTTCCAGCCATTACAATGAGCCTGTCTTTCTATAGCTCCTCCCACCAGCCCACACTGTCATGGAGCTGCAATAAGAGAAATCCAGCCGAGCTTTGTTTACAAGTTGAAACACTGGAATGTGATATGTCATTTACACCTCGATTAGGCTGATAGAAATCCTCATTATTTCATTCCATGATTTTCAATTTGCTTGTCATTATTTCTATAGAGCTTGCACTTTTTTACTCTGAACTTCTAACGTGAGTCGGACGAGCGCATCTTCGTGACAATCAACACACGAGCAGTTGCTCACCGATTTGGCGGCTCCAACTCTGTTACGCCTCTGACACCGTCGAAAACACCAGCGATGCGGGTGTCGGCTATTGTGTGTTTATGCTTGATCTGATTGAGTCTAGGCCTTAGTGTCAAGTGTCCCAAAGCACTGCTACTTTTCACCTGGTGTCAGATAATCACACAATTATTGACTTGATTCCAGGTAGCTTTTAGCAAGTTGCAGACATCTGTTCTTGCCAATGAATCTGTGGCTGATCTCTGTCATGGGTGCATACCTGGTGGAGAAACAGGACATTCAGGTCGGGACTTCAAATCCCAAGTATGGTTGTGTCTGAAGTGTGCTAGCCAATGTTGAGGTCAATTCCATTGAAACACTTCAAATGTGCAATTCCATGTGTTATCGCTGTTCAGATAAATTATGACCACACCTGGGCTTTGAACTCACAATTGTGGATTTGAGGTACGCTGATCTTTTTGCAGCACCTCAAAATGTATAGCATTTCTCCAAACATTCATTACCTACAGTAGAACATCTCCACGCTTATCAACAGAGTGCCATCTGCACTGCAATTTTAGTCAGTTACTAGTCAGTTATCAGTTATTCTGAATATTCTCTCGTCATTGATTTCATTGACCTACTTCAGCAATTTGAGGTTTTTCTGAGTAGTTGTCTAATGTTTGTGGGGGATGGTATTCTGTTTAAATGTTACACCTGAATCACTATGATAAATATAATTGTTTTTCTTGAGTGTATTTTTAGCAAAGCGCAGCATGACTTTGATGTCCAAAGTGTAGGAATAGAGTTGAAATCTGTTACAGACAAAGACATAGTGGCGTAGCAGGATGATTGGAATGCTGTGAACCAAGAGGTTGTGAGTTCAAATGCCACTGAAGTTCTCAATTTTTGTCCCCTAAGATTTAATACATTTTAAACTCGGGTCAAGAAACCAAGCCTTTTTTTCTAACATGTTCCAGGACTTTTTACGACACACTTCCTGTGATTTGAATATCAACAGTGAGAAAGTGTTTATTTTGTGCAGTACCAGAGAGAAAGGGAGAGAGGGTTGGATCTTCCCTGCCTCTTCCCACCTCTTGCGTCACCCGTGATTGGCCTCTGGCTCATCAAGAGGCCTGTACGTCAAAAGGCAACAACGGTGATAGGCCCAATCTGTTTGTAGCTGGTCAGGAACAGTGATATACTGCCAGTCGTACTGTCGGATTGTCGGCTGAAGTGATGAATGGGGGAGGGGGAAGGGTAGAGGGGAGAGTTGAGGCGTTAGGGAAACAGAAGGGGGAGAGGAAGACTGGCACAATGGTCGGGGGTGAATCTGGTGACAGTGAGTACAAACCACACCCTCATACTGACAATGGACCATGTCCGCTGTGCTTGTTCAAGCCAAAACACACCACTCAGGACAGGGTAGGCTGGAGCTTTTATTTACTAACAGGAAAATGACCTTGAGTGACCAAGATAGTGTTCTGGATGATACTGAGTAGAGAAAGGACAAAATGAGTAGAGTCAGATATTTGTCCTGATCACGAAAACTAACATGGGAAAACTCTAGGGCCTAGGTTACTTTAGGCTACGTTAGGTCGGTGAGGTCATCTGGTAAAAAAGTTATACTACAAACATTAGAATATCTCATTGCAAGTTGAGTACTATACCTGCTTTTTCACTTGTGTGCTGCAAAGTGAAGTAGTAGAAACAGTCTTATGTTATGACTTTTGGGTGTAAAAAAAAAGCCTTAAATGAATGCAGCACCAACAGAAAGGGTTCACTCTGCCGGGAGATTCCAGATCGCATGAGCACTTCTCGTTTTCCATGCATAACGTATTAGCACAGACTTCACATACAGTACCGTGCCTGCCACTCTCCTCTTCTTCTCTCTCTATCACTCTCTCTCTCCTTCCCCCCCAAAAGATGCCTAACATAACCAAAATAAACTCAAATAAAGTAATACGCTGCAAACCAGGGAAAATACTTAGACCTGCAGAGGAGCACCACGCTCCACAGAGCCTATCTAATGTAAACTAAATGAATTCACATCGCCACTACTGACTGTATCGTCTGCACCCTCCTTGTTTAGCCTCACATGTATTTATTTACTTAAGCCCGTGAGATTGTAAGTGAGGTAGCACCAGGCAGGTAGGCTACAGTAAACACCATTGGAAACGAACGGAAGAAAAAGAGTAGAGAAAGTGACATCCATGCTAATCAGTTGGAGCTCCTGGGAATAAGAGATGAGCTGTATATGTCACCAGATGCTTCATAGAGGAGAGAAAGCTCTCAGGGTCTTAGGTTGTGCTGCTATCGCAAATGGCAAGGGTCCACAGGAATAGAGCGACGTGAAGGGAACTTGAATCACTAGAGGTATTAATGCTGTCTGGGTTTATGTAAAAGGCATCTCCTCTAAAGGTCAGTCCTTCCACTCTACTTTACAGTACATTGAAACTCACTTGAAGTGTTTAGTGAAGCCTGCACAACAGTATGGTGCCCACAACACTTTTACAGTGTGGCAATTTAAAGTGTACATTGCAGTCAGTCATGTTATAATGTTCTCGCAATGTTATTCTAAATGCTGATATTAGCTGTGACATTTCATTTTTGGGCCACTTGTTTTAAGTTACTGATAAATGTGTTTTCCAGCAGGGGTTGGAACAGGTCCAGGGAACAGAACCCAAAAGGAATGGAGACAGAACCGGAAATGAAAGTGATCTCTAGTGTTCTGTATTTTCAAATCTTGAGAACCGGTTATTACTGTTATTTTTTTGTTCCAAAGATATTCCTAATGTCTAATATATAATTCTGTAATTCAGTTAAGTTATGACGCTGGTAATAGCCTTAACACAGTCCAATTCACGTCATGTCATGATGTTCAGCGCTTCAATCCAAGCCCCCTCCATGTCCAGCCTTCTCTCTCGCTCTCTCCCCACCCAGGAAAATTCAGACGTGCACTTATCTGACCAAACAAACATGGAAATAAATCTTATACCCATTCCATAGCAAGCTGCTCTAATTGGTGGAGTAAATGAATGAGCTAAAGTTGAATAGCATGTTAATTTCGAGGGTAAAAGAATACAAAAAGGAGCTATAAGAACCGTTCTTAATGCGTTATTTATTTCAAAATGAAGACTAGTTTACTACTTGAAAGATTAGCCAGTCAAATATGAAAAGTTTGTCCGCTTCTAGCACCTGTCCTGAACGTGTTAGCTCATGCTTTTCACAGGTTTTAATGTGTTTCACCTTGGAAATATTTCTCCAATGACTTTGCCTTCACCTTTACACCCGTCTAATTTCAATTGTAAAGCTGCACAAACACAGCCAGACCAAGGTGTTAATGAAACACTTCCACATTCACCATTGCTCCTTATGCTCACCCTTATTTTAGTTTACTCTTTCATTTTGTCCTTCTGTGCAGTCTGCACCTGCATAGCATGTTTTGTTTACGATTGTTATTGGTTGGGTGAAGAAGAAAAAAATACATACATTAGTTATGTTGTTGGTTTCATTCATATAAATCAAAACAGGATGTTGTCTACCCGGGTACCTTCTACCCTCTGGCCATCCAAAGAAGACATGGAGAAGGACAAATGAGGAAGACACAAAGAAGGTCGGAACCACCTAATGAGGTCAACAAAACCACACAGAACAAAGTCTGTTGGAAATGCACCGCTGAAGCCGTCTGCTCCACTATGAGCTGAATGTCAACAAGTCAAGACTGCCCTCTGTCCCATGGTGATACAGTATACCGTATAACCATACGTTCTCAATACTCCAACCATATTAGCAGTACAAGTCCGTTAAAGTGTCATGAGACCGAAGGGGATGTCACGAGACTAAAGACACGTGTTTACTTCAGCACATCGTACCATGTCGCGTCACGTGTAGCCCTGGACTAGCATAGCCTACATACTGTTGGCTGACATCCAAAGGTTATGAGAGCAAAGAACAATTCAGCTCCAAAGTCTCCACTTTTCTCACAGTGGCATGTTTTTGGTGTCGAGTTTTTCCTCCGGGAGATATTCAGAACATTTGTTGAAGACAGAGACTTACTTATGCGCAACACTACATCCTTTGGCTGCGTAGTGTCTGTTTTGAGGTCTTCTAGGTGATTGTGGTTTGTGTATTGGAATACTCCACACCAAAAAAATCTGCCATGCTATTACAAGTCAAAGCTGTCTACATCTTTGTCTCTGTGTTTTGGTTTTTTTTACGTGCAGGAGTTATGCTGGGGTTGTTTTTTTTTTTTTAAAACCTCAATATGACTGTACGAGCTGTATTGGGTCTGTGTTTGTTTTGGAGTGCATTGTACATACCTTTGCAGTGAGCGGTGTACATTAAGGGGACTTAGGTTGTGATGAGAAAGTGCTTTGCATGGGTGATATGTCAGGTTAAATTAGAGGGGAGAAGTAGCAGCTCTGTCAAGACAGGTTTATCTAGCCACTCTCCTCGATGTCATTTGCATGATGTTACCACAAACCTTGACCGTACGTCAAGCATCGGAGCCAACGCTGGTCCATAAAACAAATACACAGGTGCCAGATATAACAAACGTAACTAACCATTTGAAGACGTGCGAGTTTCACAGTCTAGTTTCAAAGTCCTGTTTCATGGTCTAGACGGGGGACAAGCACTTTTTTTTAGTAACTAGAGGGAAGCATTGAGAGCTGAAGCCGTACATGCCTTTGCCTTTTAAGTCGTTCAATTACGAAGAATGAAGAAAGAGTCTGTGTCTGAAAGGAAACAGCAGGCGTCTCATTAATTCATTACCTTAAGTACAAAGAGTATGTGTGATGTTGGAGAGTGATGGATACAGTTTTTTTTGTCTCCGACTGTACTACACTGCAGGTACTCTCCATTTCTTTATATATGACTCTGTTAAACTCAGGGTCTGAGCGCAGCTGCTTCCGGCTCGTTCGGAAATTGCAGCTGAAATTGGCCTGTGGTCTGAGTGGCCCGTGGTACCCCTCTCGGGTAGGAGAGTAGATGGGAAGGCAAAGAATCTACTTCCCTATATCCAACCATAGTGCTATTCCCCATTTACATTTAATATACTGTAGGGCTTGTTGATTATTTGGAGCCTAGAGTTGGTGATATGAAAGGGGTGAGCATGTACGTGTTTAGTCTATCTGGTGTAGAAATATTCAAAATGGAAGACCGAAACGATCTGTTTTCTTTGGCCACCAGTAAAATGTAACGGACAAATAAATCCCATATCCTCTGGTTCTCCGGAATATACTGTACCCTAAGTAGTATTCTAGTGTTTAGTTTATTCACAGATATTTTTTTTTTTAAGTTTGTTTTTGGTGAGTGCTCCTCTACTGGTCGATGAATAAAAATGCTATCGTTGCTATGGTCTGAAGTAAACGTAACGGAGTTCTGAGTACTGGCTTTTATTAATAGATAATTCCCTTTCCTTCCATTTCAAGGGGTGAATGAATATACGTACTTGTTGTTAAGTTTGATCCAGACTTGGCTCCTACAGAATCAATACCTGGAAGCTGCGAACTGGGAAGGATATCAAATAATGAGAACCAGAGGAAGCTGCAGTACCTTTGGTGGTTGGGTCCTTTGGATAGGGTCCACTGATAGCAGCCAGTTTGGCTATATGCACATTCCAGTTTCCTGGCCAGAGGGCTCTATGTCCTCTGGTTTACGGTCACCACAGCATCCCTGCATGCCACTGCACCACATATTTGTCACGGTGCAGTGCACACCAACTGTCATGTATTACTGTACTTATCAAAGCCATTCACAGGACTGATGGTCTGGGTTCACTCTAAATATGTTATTTTGGAGAACAATCAAGATAGTGATCAGTACATGTTTTAAAAGTGATTATGTTTATCACCAATAGTCCAACCCCACTGGGCACAGACGTCAGTTCAACATTTGGTTTTGATTCGCGTTTGGATGAGTTGTCAATGAATGTGAATTCAATGTGACATCAGCAAAAAATGTCGCCATGTCATCATATTTGGGTTAAAAGTTTGATGAACAAATGACAGAATGCGCTTTACGCTGATTACTTTTTGCAAATCCAATCAGGTTCCACGTTGAGTCAAATCAAATCAAAGCAAATGTTATTTGTCACATACACATCGTTAGCAGATGTTAATGCGAGTGGAGCGAAATGCTTGTGCTTCTAGTTCCGACAATGCAACGTCATCACATTGATGTTTTCGGTTGAAATGATGTGGAAACAACAATGATTCGACTAGTTTTGCCCAGTGGGACTTCTCTAAAAAAATATTAATTCTATGCTCTCCTCTTTTCCTGCCCAGTTTTGTAGATACCTGTGTCAGGGCTTAGAAGCAGAGTGTACAGCCCTTCAGCCAACACCAGAGACAGGGGACAGAAATGTCTCAGAGCTAGTTAAAAACCTAGACACGACGGGAAGAACACTCCAACAGGGAGTCAAACAGTTTCACTTCAGGTAGCTACTGTGAAAGAGAGCGAGACAATAGAAGAGGAATGCAAGAAATAGAAAGAACATGAGGAAGTTCAATCAGATGTGAGAACCAGGCAATAAAAGGAAGAGAGAGGAGTTTGGTTGAGGAGAGTCTGTGCCTCTAACTGTCGGCTTTCTCTCTCCCTCTCTCTCTCTCTCTCTCTCTCTCTCTCTCTCTCTCTGTCTCTCTCTCTGTCTCTCTCTCTGTCTCTCTCTCTCTCTCTCTCTCTCTCTCTCTCTCTCTCTCTCTCTCTCTCTCTCTCTGTCTCTCTTCTCTCTCTCTCTCTTTCTCTCTCTCTCTCTCTCTCTCTCTCTCTCTCTCTCTCTCTCTCTCTCTCTCTCTCTCTCTCTCTCTCTCTCTCTCTCTCTCTCTCTCTCTCTCTCTTTCTCTCTCTCTCTCTCTCTCTCTCTCTCTCTCTCTCTCTCTCTCTCTCTCTCTCTCTCTCTCTCTCTCTCTCTCTCTCTCTCTCTCTCTCTCTCTCTCTCTCTCTCTCTCTCTCTCTCTCTCTCTCTCTCTCTCTCTCTCTCTCTCTCTCTCTCTCTCTCTCTCTCTCTCTCTCTCTCTCTCTCTCTCTCTCTCTCTCTCTCTCTCTCTCTCTCTCTCTCTCTCTCTCTGTCTCTCTCTCTGTCTCTCTCTCTGTCTCTCTCTCTGTCTCTCTCTCTGTCTCTCTCTCTGTCTCTCTCTCTGTCTCTCTCTCTCTCTCTCTCTCTCTCTCTCTCTCTCTCTCTCTCTCTCTCTCTCTCTCTCTCTTTTGACTAGCTTTTGATTGTCTCTCATGTGGTCTGAATTTGCTGGACTCTCTCTCTCTCTCTCTCTCTCTCTCTCTCTCTCTCTCTCTCTCTCTCTCTCTCTCTCTCTCTCTCTCTCTCTCTCTCTCTCTCTCTCTCTCTCTCTCTCTCTCTGTCTCTCTCCCTCTCTCTCTCTCTCTCTCTCTCTCTCTCTCTCTTCTCTCTCTCTCTCTCTCTCTCTCTCTCTCTCTCTCTCTCTCTCTCTCTCTCTCTCTCTCTCTCTCTCTCTTCTCTCTCTCTCTCTCTCTCTCTCTCTCTCTCTCTCTCTCTCTCTCTCTCTCTCTCTCTCTCTCTCTCTCTCTCTCTCTCTCTCTCTCTCTCTCTCTCTCTCTCTCTCTCTCTCTCTCTCTCTCTCTCTCTCTCTCTCTCTCTCTCTCTCTCTCTCTCTCTCTCTCTCTCTCTCTCTCTCTCTCTCTCTCTCTCCTCTCTCTCTCTCTCTCTCTCTCTCTCTCTCTCTCTCTCTCTCTCTCTCTCTCTCTCTCTCTCTCTCTCTCCAAACTTTTGACGTAGCATTTTGAGATGAATTTGTGGTTACGGATGGATTGGATTAGATTGTTATAGTGTTATAGCTATGCAAGTTCGAGCCATACGTGTGTATACGGCTCTAGTATACTACTCCAGTGTCCTTGAGGAGAGCACTTAAATCTAAATAGCGGTTGTCAAATATGCAGCTGTCTGATTGGATAATATAAGTGAAAACCTCTTTCATGAAGACCCAATAAAAAGCTCCCCACAGGTGGAAAGTACAGTTCCAGAGAGATGGAGGAGAATGGATGGAGGGGTGGGATGGGAGGAGTAATCAGACTGATTTTCCACAGTGATAGGAGGCCTTCTCCGTATGATGAGGTAGGCAGCTGGGAGAGCACAGAGGCTTTGCAGGTTCACGGCAAAGTCAACACTGTCCAATCCCTTAAACCCACTCCCCGTCCACAGTACAGCCTCCCTACAATGTGTGCGTGGACGTGTGTGAGTTGGCCACGTGTGTGTGTGTGTGTGTGTGCCTGAGGTTTACAAATTGATTCTCAAATCCATCTCTAATTGTTGAAATACGTTCTGGAGATATAGAAATGTGCACTTCTTTCTTATTTACTTGAGAATCTGTGTCAACCTCTCTTTGATGCATACATTATTCCACACATTCTGACCCGTAGAGCCTCTTCTGTACAGGGCTGTTCCTCGGGGTCAATGTGTAGAGCTACTTAGATGAGGGCCGTGTAAACACACAGGCATTGTTTGTAATACAGCTGCGTGTTCACAATCCCTCTTCTATTCTCTGGCCAGATCTGTTTCAAGGCAGCAACTGTAGCAATCAGAGCAGAGAGAGAGACGTTCTCGGGCTCGAGTCTCAACGTCGAAGATCGATGGAATGACGGAATGAAAATGACACACGTCCCGTGTAGCATGTGTCAATGCCTGGTTTGATTCCCCTCGTGCGCGGTTGCTGTGTTTGTGTGAGCTACGCCTGTGTTTTCTTTCCCATTGAGCAGTAGGTGTGGTAGAAATACAACAGGCGAGACCTTCATCCTCTCACTGATGTCAAAGGGATCTTAATTGGAATATGATGACTGTTAGTACTCTATTACTTAGCGGACGTTCAAGAAGAGATGAGTGAGTGGCACTGCAACCGACGCACATACTGTATTTTACACGAACCACATTGCTACAATCCCCGCTTTGCCTATTGGGACACACATTGTCCCTCCGTAAAGCCTTGCGAGAGAAGTGGCTACCTTCAGGTATTTTCCCACCAGTGGTGTGTTTCCGCCAGAAATCAGCGCGTGCTGACGTGGTGCACACAAAATGTACATTTCGCTTAAGTTGTCATGTACCGTATAAAAACAGAATGTTCAATGTGTTTCCGTGGCATTTTTGAACTCTACCAATAGGTTTGTCACAGCAACTGTTGCGTTAAATAGCAAATGTGCCTACTCTGGTCTTGTCGCGTGCGTGCTAGCCGACAGCTCGCAGATACAGTGTGGGTAGGGTCTGTGGGTAGGCTAGTCTACATGATAAGATCGTGGATAGCGGCAGTCAAGCATCGATCATCGTGTCACCAGAATAAGAACCTCGAAATGTATTGGAAAGGAGCATCAGGCTCATACTATGCACTTTCACCACCCTGGGAAGTTCATTCTAATTGATTTAATCTGTAGCCCAATTCAAACTGCGTGGTTTCCCAAATTGTAGTGGGAGGACCACACATCGCGTGGCTCCAAGTTGACTTCGACATGATGGTTGTTGTATAAATATTTGCGCATAAAGGCCACCACCATTTCTCACGTGATTCATTTTACCGACACCACAAAAAGATCTCACCGTGTCGAACGAACAAATCATCTGTCAGAGTCGATCAAATTGTACTGAAACTTCCTGTTTCCATCAGTTGTTGTGTTTTTTTTTTATATTAAGGTATGACTTTACTCACATAAAAACTGTGGATGGAAACAAGGATATTGCAAAGTTTCCAACGTGATTCTGTGTAATCAGGGCCTATCTGTGAGTGTGTGCGTGGGTGTCGGTGTGCATGTGGAAATATATTTCTGTGTCCGTGTCTGTGTGTCTGTGCGTGCGGCTACTCACATAACTGCGTGTGTACGTGAATGCACTCATGTCTCTCAACCCTCAATCCGTCATGCTCCACAGTCAAGTCAGGGCTGTAATTAAGCATTTGAGCGTGAGAGTTTAATTTGCACTTTTAATTTGGAGTGATTGGCACTTGCAGAAGTTGTGCTGAGGCTGTTATACTACGAGAGAGAGAGAGAGAGAGAGAGAGAGAGAGAGAGAGAGAGGATCATGGCAGTACAAGTAGCATCAGCACCACATACTATGGGGCACTACTTTCATTGATTCCCATTGAGACTCAATGTATTTTCATGTTTCTATAAGGAGAGTAGAGAGAGGAGGAGAGTGGAGCAGGAAGGAGGGGATAGGAGGAGAGTGGAGGTGGGAGGAGCAGAGGAGCAGAGAGGAGGATAGTGGAGGAGAGTGGGAGAGAGTAGAGGAGAGTGGGTCAGAGCAGGATAGTGCAGCAGTAGGGGAGATCATTTCATGGAGTGTGTTGGGAAAGCCTCTGACCAAGCACTTCCTTACCTCTGTTACATGGAAGTCAAACATGATCATCAATGCAAATGGATTCACAGAGAGGTGAGCTCCTCGTGACTTAAAATAATTGATGGGAGCCCAGAGAGTTTGAGATAGAATTCCCCCTGAGATCCATGCCTCCCTGTGGGTGTTTTGGGAGTTCAATCTCACTCACTCACTCACTCACTCACTCACTCACTCACACACACACACAATAAATGATCTCATACAGTACTCATTGTAGCCCACATTCCCATAGAATTGCACACACATGCACCAACCTTATCTTAACAGTCCTACTGTGTAGGCCATGCTCCAGTTTGAGAGGCATGTGTGTGACACAGGAAAAGAGGGGTCTTCAGTATGTGAAAGCTGCTGTTTTATCGTGATGGATAGTCACTGCACTCTGACAGTTTCTTGGAAAACACCATTCACTTTTCCATCATGGTGGCCAAACTGTGGACTCTTTCCCTTTCTCCTCTCTCTCTCTCTCTCTCTCTCTCTCTCTCTCTCTCTCTCTCTCCTTTCTCCAACAGTTTTATCTGTCTTTCTGTTGTTCCCGCTCTCTTTCTCTCTCCAAGCAGATCCCCATGTGCTGGAACACATTAGAGAAGTATACTTCCTGTGCCTTCCTCCGCCAGCGTTTTATGACACACTCTTTTGTCTTTTAATCTTCTCTTGCCCCCCTGCCGGCAAACACACATCTCCCTAATTAACAAACTTTTTAACGGGCTGGCACTGGGGAAACAATTGAGAGCAGGAGAAAAATGCTGCATCCAGGATTTTCTAGAAGCATTGGAACCTTTCTAACCCCTACTGTCTGTGGCGTATGATGAGCATTTGCTTAGTTGTCATCTTTTTATGTGTCCCTCTATCGTTCCTCTCCTTTCTTCTCCCCATTCCTCTTTCTCTCTGCTCCTGTCCTTGGAGGGCTGAATGAATTATGTCTTTGGGATAATGGAGCCATAAGGGAGCCATCAATGCTGAGGGGGGACGATGAGTCTGTCCCATTCCAATCAATCAGTACTATGTAGAGGAGGAGGGATGACTGGAGGAGGGATGACTGGAGGATGGTTGGCTCAGGCAGGTCACGCGTGATACAAGTCAGTATTTGACGGTCCATCCATTTCTGAGGACGTCGGGAGATGATGTGGAAACCCGGCCACTAGGGGTGACAGTGAGCACTATTACCTTCAAGTATGTTTCGATTTTGCCAGGGCTTTGTGGACCGGGATGGCAGATGGGCGTAAGCATCTGCCTCTGATTCCAAAGGTTGCATTTTTGAATCCAGCAATAGAAAGTAGTTTTTGATATTCCGGTTTTAAGCCTATCCCAAACCTTAACCCTTACCTTAACCATTCAGAGTCAATGCATAAACTTAACACAAACCTTAACAATGTGAAGTTAATGCCTAAACTGAATCTTAAACACTTTGACAATTCTTAGTTAATGTCTAAAAATTAATCTGAAACACTTCAACATTTGACACTTGGAACAACTTTAAAATGTGATGTTTGAGAAACATGGATGAACATCTAATTCTGAGACTGAGCCTGTAGGATTGGAAGGAGGTCGGATGGTTGGAGGAGCGATGGCCTGAGGAGGGATGGCTGGAGGAGCGATGGCTAGAGTAAGGATGGCTGGAGGAGGGATGGCTGGAGGAGAGATGGCTGGAGGAGGGATGGCTAGAGGAAGGATGGCTGGAGGAGGGATGGCTGGAGGAGGGATGGCTAGAGGAGGGATGGCTAGAGGAAGGATGGCTGGAGGAGGGATGGCTAGAGGAGGGATGGCTAGAGGAAGGATGGCTGGAGGAGGGATGGCTGTTGGAGGGATGGCTGGAGGAAGGATGGAAGGGCCAGAGGCTCTAAAGTGGTGGCTGTGGGTGAGAGGAGTGGTGAGTGGGGTGGCAGGGGAGAGGGGCTGAGGGGAGGCAGACTCGACCTCAGGTAGATGTGGCACACATGCATGGTCACAAGCATAAAGCACACACACACTTGCCACTTGCACGCACACACGCACACACTCACACACACACACACACACACACACACACACACACACTCATACACAGTCTCATCTTGAAACAAAGGGCCAAGACTAACATAATGTGTGGGAGGACTGAAAGCTGAAAGCTTTTGTAAAAGCCTCCATGATGGGCTTCGGAGGAGTTTTAATACTGTAGGTTCTCTGTGATGGGTCATTTAGACACAAGTAAGGGACTGAAGTACAGTCACTTAAATATAGTTCCTCTGTCCAGACAGAATAATCTCTGAATGTCACTCTATGTATGTTTTCTTTGTAGTGTATAGTGCTGAAGTGTGCACTGGTCTGTATCTATAGAATACTATACTTAACACTGTAGTAACCCTCGATAATGTGTAGTACTTACTATATCGTTTTGTAGAAGACTGGTAAATAGTACATAATTATCAACTTCTATGTCATAGATAATAAAACACTATAGTAAACACTACAGTATTGTCCGCAAAAACACTACAGTAATTACTATAGTATATACTATAGTTTGTTAACTGTTGTAATACTATAGTATTTATACTATAGCAAACTGTAAATACTACGGTATACCACGGTAGTATCCACAAAAAAACAACAACACTGTAGTAAATACTACAGTAATGTCCGCAAACACACTAAAGTGTCAGTAAAAACTACTATAGTAATACTAAAGTATTCATTAAATAATTTCTCTCGTTATAGGGGAAACACATTTTCCTCTGTGGGAGGTGATGTGCTCTACGTATATAAATACACATCTCCCTGTCCTCAAAAAGTCACATTCACCTCCTTTCCTCCCCGGTGAATCTATTTGTATTTGTTCCCAGGGAATGGCCATCCCATACAAGTTCGTCTGTAAAGCGTATCACAGTTAAATTGTTCTGTGAATTATTTAACCAAACATATTGCCCTCTCATAGCACAGCAGTGTACAGAGAGGAGAGGAAGCTAGTGAGGCTGGTGCCTTTATTCTCTGAGCCAGGATAGAGAGATTAGGAAAGCCAGAACCCCGCGACCAACTGGTCGACCGACCAGCAGAGATGTCTCGGAAAAGGGCTGGGCCAGATAACACACTCTTTTATTCATTTTAGAAACGGGGGGGGGATGTAGTGAAAAATGTTTTATCTATTTTGGCCTAGCTGTGTGTCCACTCCTACTCGTAGAGCTGCTGTCTGGGTAGGAGAGGAGGCTGTTTATTTATGCTCATCGGGGATGACTAGATGAGGAGACCTTGCATTCCAGCGGCTCTGTGAGATGCTTGAGGGAGATAGGGTGGGATCAAAGGGATTAGAGGACGGTGGAGAAATGGAATCTGGTTTCTCCAGGGGCGTTACTCCTGTACAGCTGAATCTGCTCAACACTGTTTGAGCTCACCGCTGACCCAAGCAAGGGAAAGGGCTAATCAAACACTACCTTGCTCTCTTTTGACACACAGGTATCTCTTGTCTTTTTTTTCTACATTACACTCTACTTTTTCTCCCCTGCACTTTTCTTCTCTCCCACTTTTCCTCTCTCTCTAGTATTCTCGTTCTGCAGGACTTTCTACTTGGCATTATACTCCTTTCTTATTTTTCCTCTTCTGTCCATTATCCTCCCTCTATTTTACTGTCTAGAGAAAAATGGCACATCTCTTTCCTTTTTGTTGTTGCATTATGATCTTAGTATTTCCAACAATAACAGAGCACCTATCTCTCACTCTCTGTCCCTCACCTTGTCTCTTTTGCCCTTACCTCCCTTGTATACACACTCCCAGGAGAGGCCAGGGCCAGATAGCAGGACCACTATGGGAGAGGCTCCTTGATGAGGGCCCTGTGAGGGCCCACCTGCAGTGGGACTGGTGCTTAATCAACCCCCTGGCTTCTCTTCCCTGTAGGCAGGTCAATCCTGACCCCCACCATCTGCACAGTGGCTGGGCCCACAGGCCCACTGCTCTGCAATAAACAAACTACTTGTCCTTGATCCTTTGGGCTTCTCCGCACTGTGGGCCCATCAGGATAATGCACACACACATGCATGCATGCACTTACACACACAGACACACATGCACACAGAACACATACACACACGCATGCACACACACACACGCAGAGAAACACAAATACACACACATACAGTATCCATTTTAGGACAGCTTTGTAACCCTTAAGGCTCCATGGTTGCTTAAATGTGTATAGGTTGTGGGCTCCGCCCCAGTCCTACATGGCCACACCCTGGTCACTTCCTGGTTTGAGTGGATATAGCAAGGGGGAGCCATTGTCAGGTAAAGGGGAGCCATTTTGACTGCATTGGGGTTTGAGAAATGTTTGGTTTCTAGGAAACTATTGTTAGCTTCGGTGTGGAAGAACTTTACTGGCCTGCACAGAGCCCTGACTTCAACCACATCGAACACCTTTGGGATGAATTGGAATGCCGACTCCGAGCCAGGCCTAATTGCCCAACATCAGTGCCCCGACCTCACTCATGCTCTTGCGGCTGAATGGAAGCAAGTCCCTGCAAGTAAGTTATACCCAAAAATAAGCAAACATCTAATCAATACAGATGGGAGAAAATTAAAATTAGGATCAATTTTACCAGTTCAATTGCACATAAAAAATAATCCAAAGGAAATCCACAAAGCATGTAACGAATGGATCTGCGTTAGTATATACATCAAAAATCCTAATGCAAAGTTACACCTCACTTTTCCATTTTTTTATTTGTATTACATAAAACTGATCAGAATTCCGAAGAATGCTGAAGTCATGTCGGAAAATGTTTTTCTGTGGGGCGATGTAATATGGAGGACCCGCAAGCTTGGATAGCTAACACAACGTGCCATTTGGAACCCAGGAGTGATGGTTGCTGATAATGGGCCTCTGTAAGCCTATGTAGATATTCCATTCAATATCAGTCGTTTCCAGCTATAATGGTCATTTACAACATAAACAATGTCTACAATTTATTTCTTATGAATTTGAAGTTATTATAATGGGCACATTTTTTTTTATGGTAGACTATGTAATTTGTTTGTCTTTTCAGGTTTTATGGTAAGTAAAAATTTGCGAACTAAAACATTTTGTCATTACCACCACATCCTGTCCTTACCATCAAAGTTCATTGTGTCGTGGTAATGACGTGTGGTGGGAGACATTTTTACAGTACTTAGTCATAAATAGCAGGGATTCTAGCATGCTAACTCCAGTTAAACAGCTAGCATACAATGTATCCTAAATACACATCATTAAAACATAATTTTACAAATCTAACATAATTTGATGAAATGATAGCCTATTTCGTAATGACATCCATGTGCTCCACTGTCACTATTTGTATCCATGGTAACCCAAGTACACAAACTTTTGAAAAAACTTTATCATGTAATTTGCTTGTCGTGGTGGTATGACATAACAAATGTCTGACTCTTTTTTTTTGACTCTTTTTTTAAACAGGTGCATTAAATGTGTTCTAATTATCAAGACTTGTGTAAGTAGCAGAATGTCTAGTAGCAGAAAGTCTGTGTGTGAGACAGGACAAAAACAGTGTAAAACAAATGAAATCCAGACATGAAATGCTTTAGAAAATAAAATAAAAAAAACATATTGAAGGCTGAAAAAAATAAGTTTAAGGTTATTTTAGTCTACTTGTTGGATGCGGATAAAAATTGAAATTAACATTCTATGTTAAAAATCAAACATTCTGCTTTGTAGGCAGACTTATTTCAAACTGAATGTCCATAGTGCTTACTGAACGTTAAAGCTTCATCACACAAACCCACACACTCCTAATGATAGGGAAAAGGAGGACACAAAAGAGAAAAGCCACAGAGCCAGGTAACTAAGGTTGCAAAGGGAGGGTATATTACTGGAAACATTCAACGTTTACCAGTAAACTACCCATAATTGTAACTTTTTAGGAATATATGGAATTTTATTAGATGATTTTTTATCTTTGGCTGTCAGAGGGGCCTTGTCACATAACGTATATAAAATAATCAAGTAAGATGATTTTAAAATAAAAATATTATCCTAAATATAAGCCATCAACTGTGTGAATACCAACAGTGTTTAATATGAGGGTTTTTGTTTTTTTACACTTCTTTATTTTACCAAAATGTTTTGGGGCCAATCTGGAGGCAGTTATGAGAATACAATGGTTGGAAGAGTTTCATTGAAAATAATGCCATAAAGCCATTGTTGATTATATGCTTTTTAAAATTAATTTGGCTATTTTCTCTTGAACTGTCTATTCACTAGAAACTCATGGACAATATGGACACAAATATAAAAAAAAATGTATACTATGTCATCAACACATTCTCTCTCTGCCAAAAGAACTAAATAACTAATCAAAACACTGTCATGTCCTCTCTAACAACATTGCTTATTGGACTTATTGTTTTTTTATTTTATTTGGCTCCTTCAGGGAAAATATACCGACAGCAAAAATCCCACAAGTGCTTTTCTAATGGCCTAAACGGTCGTGCCCTTGTCGCTTGGGTTTAGAGCGTTAGATAGCAATCCACTGCTGTGATTCTCTGCTCCTCATCACAATGCAGGCCGACCACAGAGTAACTCTAATCAGCTCCCTTCGTTCCACTGATCTAAAGCTCGTGCTGATGGATTTGGCTCTGTCCCGGCCAGTGGTTTTAAGCAGATCCATATCAGGGTGATTGAATGAGCAGGCTTTGGCTAGCTGGCTAACGATGGGGCTGATGCTGGCACTGTGTTATTGCTAACACAGGCAGGACAGTAGTCAGGGTGACACTAGCTTGGGTGTGGAGATGGATCGGGCCACTAAGGAGAAAGGTTAGAGGGAAGTAAGATGGAGGAGGAAGGGAAATAAGGTCAAGGACAATGGGTATGTATGCAGTAGGACGAAGCATTCCGGATGTTGAAGGTAGAAATGTATTAGAATTCAAATAAAACTGTAATTTAAGACTTTCTATGATATGTACTAGAACTTCGTATTAATTAGAAACAATACATATAGTAACACTCATTCCGATTGGAGAAAGAGAGGAGGAAAGTCTGAGGATATAGGTAGACGATAGAAGATGGAAGGCATGGGAGGTATAAGGTGGGAGTGTTGTTTGATATAGGCTGAAGTCAGGCCAGTCTCTGGGATTAGGCTCCACTAGCCACAACAACCTTCAGCTGGAACACAGGGATGGAAGGAATACTGTTTGTCCAACTCCAACCTGCTTGCCTGCCTGGGATTTGATATCCTCTAAATCCATCGCACACATCACCGGACCAGGGAGATGGGTGGGGGCGGTAGAGAGAGGGAGACAGGAGGGTAGAGAAAGAGAGAGAGAGGGGGGGGGCAGAAAGGAAAAGAGAAAAAGATTGATAGATATCAGTAATAAAAACCAGTAGATGAAATAAACACAACAAATCAAATATAATGAGGAACAGACATAAGTACAGGTAACCCTGAACAAAAAAAGGAAAACATAAGGAAAGATGAAGCAGGAAAAGGATAAATGCATGGAGCATTGCGTTGTGCCAGTAGGGCGAGTGTGGCTTCTGTTGTGAGGCTTTTCTCATTATCCAGTCTATCAGCATGGTAAATAAGAGCAGTGACCCCAGCTGACCTGGTCCCTGACTCAGATAAGCACTGCAAACACACACTGGAGCACTGGAGTGGCCCGCCCCAGCCACCGTGTCTCACACACACACGTGCGCTCAAGCACACACTTGCTCGAACACACATGGACACGCACGCACACAAACACACACATGCTCGCACAGACACATACACGCGGACACACGTGACACACAATACACACACACACTCGCAGACAACCACATTAACACCGGAGGTGAACCTAAGCTTCCATGACAGATGCCAATCTCACTCATAAATGAGTCTGTGACTGAGTGTGTCTGTGTGTGTGTGTGTGTGTGTGTGTGTGTGTGTGTGTGTGTGTGTGTGTGTGTGTGTGTATGTGTGTTCGTGCACCCATTGATTTGTGTGACTTCCAGTTTGTTGTTGTTGTCTCCCCCTTCTCTCTGCTGCTCACCAACAGGCTGGGGCTTTATCGACATACAAATCGTTCTCCTTGGTTGACAACTGCTGTGTAAGGAATTCAACAAAATTGGGGAGAAAAAGAGACCTCTGTTCTCTCACTCTGTCTCCCGGTTTGTCACCTCTGCACAGAGAAAAACGTTCAACTGAATTAGCGATGTTCAGCGATGTTCAAGCTGTCAGAAAAGGTATTTTCAACAGTTTTTTGGACAAGCTTTCTTTTGCTTTCTACTCACCGAAACAAAAAAAGATAACGTGTTGGGACAAATGTTGGCAAACAATACTCACTCAATTGTCTTTCTGATGTAGGCTGAACTATGTGAACAAACCGATAATAATTGCAACATCAGGTTCTGGTCTGTTTGTAAACCAATGATAAATCCGACTCAATGCAAACAGATATTGATTTAGGATTGAAGATAAATTACAACTAGTCTCCATTTTAGAATGCTTAGGTACATCAATATATTTTTGATGCTTCCAGCATGAGATGTATCACTCAGCTCGGTTTGCTTAATTGCAATAAATGTACATGTAAATGTACTGACTATAAAAAGTGCATAATATAATTTATTTTAGTGAATGATTAGCGTTCATATAAGGCTGTCTTGTATGTGATTTACTCCTAGTGCTAGATTATGGTAATTGCCTGCACTTAAGCAATTAGACAAACCAAAAGCTGAAGTGGTGAATATGTGAAAGCTCTGTGCTGAATCATATTTTCCAGGAGAGAAAAGCAGAAATGAAAGGTGGAGTTTCTTGTCATCAATCTCAGAGTAAAGCTGGTCTCTCTCTTTGTCTCTCTCTCTGTCTTTCTCTGCCTCTCTCTCTCTCTCTCTCTCTCTCTCTCTCTCTCTATTTCCCTCTTTCTTTCTCCCCCTCTCCCCCTCTCCCCCCTTCTCTCTTTCTCTCTCTACCAGTCACTTTTCAGCAGCCATTGTTCTCTGCATTGTTCTTTCAGTTTTCAGGAGAGACGATAAAGGACTACACAGTCATATCCCCAGAAGCTCTCCCAAACAAAAGGCTACAGTGACAAATGAGTAGCAATTTCCCTCTTACGTTTTATAGTTTTTTTTCTGCCTCAGCCGAGAGAGACTAATACGGAGGTCAATCGGTTGATAATGCCTGTGTTTGAAATGGTTTGGAGGCTTTTATTCTGTTTTTACACTTTCAAATGTCTCACCTTTGATAAATGCTGATGTGTTTGTGTGATGTGATGTGCCAAGTCTTGTGGTAGATAGGAAGGCATGTCTCAGCCATAAACACACACAAATGCATGTCTTAACATAAACACACACACACACGTCTCGGACATAAACACGCACGTCTCAGACACACATACGCACTCACTGCCATTCTATAAGTCCGTTAATAGGGAAACAGTTCAATGTTGACTCCACTACAAAGCATCATGGACGCAATAACAACTCAATAATTTTTTCACAAGGTTAATTAAATACATTCTTTTATCTCTCAGATACAAGACAGACACTTTTTGGGCCACTATCGGGCCGTCCCCAGGTGTTGTAGGTAGGCAACAACACCTCCACTACGCTGATCCTCAACACTGGGACCCCACAAGGTGCATGCTCAGCCCCCTCCTGTACTCCCTCTTCGCCCTGGACCGCGTGGCCACGCATGCCTCAAACTCAATCATCAAGTTTGCAGACAATAGGCCTGACTACCAACAACGACGAGACAGCCTACAGGGAGGAGGTGAGGATCCTAGCGGTGAGGTGCCAGGAAAATAACCTCTCCCTCAAGGTCTACAAAACAAAGGAGCTGGTGGTTGACTTCAGGAGACAGAAGAGGAAGCATGGCCCCACCCACATCGATGGAGCCACAGTGGAGAAGGGGAAAAGCTTCAAGTTCCTCAGCATACACATCACTGACAATATGAAATGGTCCACCCACACAGACAGTGTGGTGAAGAAGGTGCAACAGTGCCTTTTCAAACTCAGGAGGCTGAATAAATTTGGCTTGGCCCCTAAGACCCTCACAATGTGAGGATGCACTGTCGGGTTGTATCGTCGCCTGGTATGGCAACTGCACCGCCCGCAACCGCAGGGCTCTCCAGAGGGTGGTGGGGTCTGCCCAACGCATCACCAGGGGCACACTGCCTGCCCTCCAGTATATCTACAGCACCCAGTGTCACAGGAAGGCCAAGAAGATCATCAAGGCCTCATCTGCTAAATTGGCATACAATGGCGCCTTGACAGGATGGCTGAATTTTTTCCGGGCTCCTCACCAACTGTGATGTTTTTTCGCTTATTTTGTACATAACATTGCTGCTACTGTCTCTTATGACCGAAAAGAGCTTCTGAATACCAGAACAGCGATCACTCACCTCGAACTGGACAAAGATTTTGCTTTACTGAGTCCGACGCAAAGGACAGACTGCCTCCCAGTGACCAGGCCCAAATCCCTGTCATTTGCATGAAGATAAGATGGAAATATAGGGGGTGAAGATTGCGGTGCCTTGTGAGAATTCGTTGGCGAGTGTGTAACCCGCCTCTACCATCTGTTCTATTGGCCAACATGCAATCACTGGAAAAATAGACTTGATGATCTCCGTTCGAGATGAACCTACCAACGGGACATTAAACTATGTAATATCTTATGTTTCACCGAGTCGTGGCTGAACGACGACATGGTTAATATAGAGCTGGCTGGGTTTTCTATGCATCGGCGACACAGAACAGCTACGTCTGGTAAGATGAGGGATGGGGGTGTGTGTCTATTTGTCAATTAAAGCTGGTGCGCAATGTCTAATATTAAAGAAGTCTTGAGGTATTTCTCGCCTGAGTACCTCATGATAAGCTGTAGATAAGACTATCTACCAATAGATTTTTCACATATATTAATTGTAGCCATCTATTTACCACCACAAACTAATGTTGGCCTTAAGACCGCACTTAACGAGCTGTATAAGGCCATAAGCAAACAAGAAAATGCTCATCCAGAAGTGGTGCTCCTAGTGGTCGGGGACTTTAATGCAGGCAAACTAAATACATTTGACCTCATTTCTACCAGCATGTCACATGTGCAATTGTGATTGTGGACTACAGGAAAAGGAGAACCGAGCACACCCCCGTTCTCATCGACGAGGCTGTAGTGGAGCAGGTTGAGAGTTTCAAGTTCCTTGGCGTCCACATCAGCAACAAACGAACATGGTCCAAGCACACCAAGACAGTTGTGAAGAGGGCACGACAAAACCTATTCCCCCTCAGGAGCCTGAAAAGTTTTGGCATGGGTCCTCAAATCCTCAAAAGGTTTTACCCTGCACCATCGAGATCATCCTGACGGGATGCATCACTGCCTGGTATGGCAACTGGCCACCGTAGTCATAGACCGTTCTCTCTGCTACCACACGGCAAGCGGTATCGGAGCGCCAAGTCTAGGACCAAGAGACACTAAACAGCTTCTACCCACAAGCCATAAGACTTCTGAACAGCTAGTCAAATTGCTACCCAGACTATTTGCGTTGCCCCCCTTCCTTCTACGCTGCTGCTACTCTCTGTTATTATCTTTGCACAGTCACTTTAATAACTCTACCTACATGTACATATTACCTCAATTACCTCGACACCGGTGTCCCTGCACATAGACTCTGTACCGGTACCCCCTGTATACAGCCCCACTGTTGTTATTCACTGCTGCTCTTCCAATATTTGTTATTCTTATCCCTTACTTTATTTTGAGGTATTTTCCTAAAACTGCATTGTTGGTTAAGGGCATGTAAGTAAGCATTTCACAGTAAGGTCTACACTTGTAGTATTCGTCACATGTGACAAATAGCATTTGATTTGATTTGACTAACCTGAACCTCCAAACATTGACTCGGCAACGGTACTCCCTGTATATAGCCTCATTATTGTTATTTTATTGTGTTACTTTTTATTACTTTTTTACTTTAGTTTATTTAGTATGTGTTTTCTGAACTCTATTTCTTGAACTGCATTGTTGGTTAAGGTCTTGTAAGCATTTCACACTGTTGTATTCAGCGCATGTGACAAATAACATTTGACTCGATTTGATTTGAAATATGTTTACGCAATCAATAACATTAGATTTGAATTTGATTTTGGAATTGCTCGTTTTGATGGTTGACGAGTTGTCGAGTTGAAGAATATTTTCAAATGAATTAGATGACATATTAGTAGCCTTTCTTTGGTACAGTGCACGCAGATCGCCTCGATCCCTCTGACAGTCAAATAAACGGTGAGGCATTGAGATTTTCTTTAATGACAGTAAGGCAAATAATATATTGAGAAATATAACGCATGACTTTCAACACAAAGTAATATTGTAACGAAACGATTTACCCTTGTTACTTTTCCAAGTAACAAATCCCAACACTGGAGACAGGTCATATGCCCAGAAGCCCGAGACGAAGATTAGACTAGTATGGGACATCAGACATTTATTTATAAGATGGCTATAATACATTCGGCTCGTTATCCTGGGTAGATCAGCATGGTGTTTGAGAGCGCATCCTGTCCCATGGTGGCTCTGCCCTGCAGTGTAATAATGGGTAATGGCTGCAGTGGCCGTCCCTGTTTATTTCCTGTCATTTCCTGAGAAGTGATGTCTTTTTTTGTGATTTCGTGTTCTAAAGGGATTACATGGGAGATGAGATGAAATGGTCCCGGAATTGCCCTCTCTGTATCCCTCTACCCCTCTGTTCTCTCTCTGGCTCGTTATCTCTCTCAGTCATCTATCTCTTTCTACCTCTCTCTCTGGCTAGTTATCACTCTCTCTCTCCTCTATTTCTTTCTACCTCTCTCCCTTTCTCCTCCCCTCTCTCTCTCCCTCATTTTCTCTGTCTGATCATCTCTCTCTCAATTCAAGGGGCTTTATTGGCATGGGAAACATGTGTTAACATTGCCAAAGCAAGTGAGGTAGATAATAGTAAAATAGTCTCTCTCTCTCTCTCACTCTCTCTCTCTCCTTTCTCTCCTTTCTCTACTTTAACAGTTATTCACTAACACTTCCTGCTAATGGGCAAGGTGCCATCCAATTCTTGCCATCCCAAACCCCCACATCAAGAGACTAGAAAACATTTTCCGAATGGCATCATAGATATAGGCAACAATACTCACTTAGCAGTAACAGTGGCACTTTGATTATATGTCTAATATGGTAAACTCCATCTTCTGCAATGCCTTTATGTGGTTTGAATTACCTTGTGGGTTGTGAGTCAAAATTGAATACCAATCTCTAAATCCTTTGTTTGTTTTCAACGTATTCACTTCCTCTGTTCATTGAGTTTTAATGTGACAACTTTAATCCCTTTTAACTTTTAAACCTTGGTAATAAGTCGGTACGTGCACTTCTTTCAGCGATGGTTTGCGTTGCAGCTTTAAGCTCGGAAACGCTATGGCGTCTAGTTGTTTGCTCTCCAGACTGAACCCTTCAGTCAGTAAACACTGTGTTTCAATGGTCCCTGGTTGGGCCTCAGTGCAAACACACAGGTTCTGACCTGCATATTGACTGTTGATAATGGGTGGTTTTTATGAATAAAGAAGGGAACAACATTTGCAAACAGCGGTCATATTCAGTTCATTAGGGGCAAACTATCTTAATGAATTATTGGCAGAGGAGGAAATATGAACTACCAGTGATATGGGAAGAGGGGCAATGCTGTACACAGCTAAGCCATTGGTGTGCATTTAACTCGGAAACTGCTAAATGTACACCATTTTCAGAGTCCCCCTGAACTGGTGTTAAAATAACACTTTTGAAAGTGTTAAAGATTTAACACTGTTAGGCATTCAACTCTTAAATGAACTTTATTGTGGTGTTTGCATAGCTCTAATGTAGAGTAATACCAGCGTGGTAACCCATGATACAAGTCAGTATTCGACGTCCAACCATGTCTGAGGACACCTGGGATGAGATGAAGTGTAAATCGGCCACTAGGGGCAACAGTGGGCGCTGTCACCTTCAAGTAGGTTTAGGTTTTTCTAGGACTATGATGTTAGAGACGGGGATGATGGATAGGCATTAGCATCTGATTTCAAAGGTTATTTTCGAATCCAGTGATATAAATATTTTTTTTCCCGAGATTTATGTTTTAAGCCTATCGCAAATCTTGACCCTTAACTTAACCATTTGGGGTTAATGTGTAACCTTAAGATTTTGGATTTAATGCCTCAACTTAACCCTAACCTTAACAATTCGGAGTTAATGTCTAAAAATGAATCTGAAACACTTCAACATTTGACATTTGCAACAACTTGGACATTTGATGTTTGAGAAAAATGGATGAACGTCTAATTCTGACATGAGACTGTGAGAGCTAGTTGAGTAATACTCAACACCTACAGTGTAAAACATAACAGTTGATTTAGAGTAAACTGGACTCACTTCGGTTAGTACAGACTTTGTTACACTTTCTCAGTGTAATAAATTAACACCTGTAGTGTTACAGTAAATCATTTTTGTGGTGTCGTTTTAACACTTTATGGTGGAAAGCCTGATTTGCATTATTTCCCAGAGTGCCTTTTCTTTTGGAGTAAATTGTAGAGTTACCACACATTACTGTATTTTTTAGAGACAGAGATGATGGTTATTGAATTCCTTCCTTCCTTTAAAAAAAGGCCTGTGCCTTTCACCAAGTGAGTACCTACTGTACTTAAACGCTATGACAATACAATACATATATCATAAGGCTCTACTTTGATGGCCTAGTCTTACCTTAAAAATAGTGTTAGGAAACTCCTGGTTTACAGGCTACATCACGTCTACAAGTCACATTATGTTGGCTTGCAAAGTGATGTGTAATTCCTATTGGTATCCAGACAAAGTTATGCGTTCCAACTGTTGGAATTTTTCTTCTTCTTCAACCTGCATTCGTTATGACTGTCAGGGTTAGGGAAGTTGAAGATTACCTAAACCATTTCAACTGGAATAACCATTTAACTAGCGGGTGCAATAAATCAAACGAACAGATTGGATTTGTTTTGAAAAATGTATGTCATTCATCTTTGTGTAGCATAAAATTAACCAATCAATGAAGATGCAAAAAAATAGACATTAGAAACAATCCCCAAAAAATCGAATTGCTGTAGAGCATGCTGGGAAATATAATAACAGACTATTTAACTCTGGTTATTAACACAAACACTGGGGAATATTTTACAACACTGAGTGTTAGTTTTACTCTTAAAGAGTGAATTTAACTCCTGAATCAGTATTGGCAATTTTACTAAGAAAAATCAACAAAGGCCAATTTGCTGTGTATGTTCCATCTCTATCAATTCCTTTTAATATTTTCCCTTTGCTCTGAACATAATATCCTTCTGTATCTATCAAGTAACCTCAAAGTACCCCCCTGTTGTTTTCTTCAAAGTACTCTATCTGCCTCATATCACATCACTTTTGGTTCTCTGCAACAGCTCACTTGGAAGGGAGAGGAAAGAGAGAAAAATAACAGCATTTCCATTTGCACCAAACATGCAAGGACATGGTGAAAACTGCTCCGAGCAGAGATTTGCTCCTGTTAATATGTTTCAAACAGACTATTAGGATTGCATTCCTTCAATAGCTGCTAGCCACTAGCACGGTGGGCCTCCTGTGATGGGTTGACACCACAGGGCCAGGTAAAAGGGAAATCAATGAGAGTCAAGTGCATATAAACAGGATATTATGTGTGAGCAGATTCCAGCGCACGAACACCAGCGAGAGCCCAGGAGCCAATACGGTTAAGCTCCACACACTAATCGATTCCTAATCAGGTGGAGATACCGCGCGTGTGTGCGTGTGTGTGCGTGTGCGTGTGTGTGTGTGTGTGTGTGTGCGTGTGCGTGTGCGCGTGTGCGTGCGTGATTGTGTGCGTGCGTGTGTGTGTGAGAGAGTAAGTGTTAGTAGATTGATGTAACTGTTTGAATGAGAATGCTGATGCATTTGTCAAAGGAAAGGCAAATCATATTAAACAGCCTTATTGTACACCTCTCTGTGATGGTGAAGTACTGGGCTTAGCACGGAACTGGAAAGTTGTCGGTCTGATGTTCAAGTCTACTTGATGACATATCTTTAAAAAAAACTGTAGAACTACATTTGGACAATACTCTAATAAAATAGCATGATTTAAAGAAGACTGCAATGCTATTTGTAAGTTGAATATAATATAATAATACGGCCCATCGACATTAGAAGAACATTGCAGTAACGTTTTCAGAACCTCTTCCATTTTCATTGTATGTATGTTCTTTGAACATTATTGGAACATCATTTTATAAAATGATTCTGTATTATTTATTCGAGTCTTGCAAAAAAAAAATCCGTTGTTCGTTTTCATAGCCTTATGAATAATACGTCCATCAATATTAGCCAAATATTCCAGGAAGGTGTTGTCAGGATAACTCCAATTGCTCACACATTTTATTGCTGCAGGACATTCTGAAAATGCTACTGGAGCATCATGTCAACAGCGTCGGACTTTATGAGATTCTTCTGGAAAAATGTATTGTCATGGGTGTTGGAGATAACGTTTCTATGAACATTAGCAGAACATTCCTGTCACGTTTTCTCAGAACCACCTTGTGCTAAATCCAGACGTAATTGCTGAAGTATGTTCAGGGAACGTTATTGGAACAATTATAACAGTCATAACCATAACAGTCATAACCTCACACTATTACATGAGTGTCTTGTGGTGATGTTCCCTGCAAGTTGTTTTGGGTGTTTAGGATGACGTCTCCATCAACGTTCACAGAACGTGTCTGTAATGTTTTTTTCTTCAGAACCTAGTCAATTGAATCGTTATTGTTGAAGTTTGATCAGGGAATGCTTTTGGAACACCATGTCAGAATGTTCTTCTCAGGGGAGCAACTTTGGTTTTAGAAGTGGGGGACACAACTTTTTTGATTAGAAAAATTCCAGTCGGATAAACACTCCAAACAGCCTACCCGACTGCTCGGAGGCGTCCGCATGGTCCTAAAGCACACCGTTCCCTTGTTTTGCATCTCATTCCAATGATAAAACTGGGGGGGACAAATATGCAATTTCACAATGTGGGTCCCCATTGAAATTTGCACTGATTGTTCTTCTATAACTTTATGCGAGTCTTGTAGGATTACCTGCTTGTTGTTATGGGTGTTTTCAATCTCCAACAACATTAGCAGAACGTTCTTTTAATGTTTTCTCAGAACCACTCCCATTAATCCCATATTTTGTGGCGGCGGTATGTTCTAAGGATATAACTGGAACGTTGTTATTACATTTGCGGGCAACGTAATAAGAACCTGTGCACATTTGACTGAATGTCAGGAGAACATTCCACCGATATTTCATCTCAAACATTTTCTTAGAAACATTCAAAGAATGCTCTTGTGATGTTGTCATCCTAATGTTACACCAAACTCTAACTGGAACCTAATGGGAATGTTAACTAGTCCTGGGAAAGTTAACTAGTCCTGGGAACGTTAACTAGTCCTGGGAATGTTAACTAGTCCTGGAAATGTTCTCTCTCTCTCTCTCTCTCTCTCTCTCTCTCGCTCTCTCTCGACAGAAGTGGGCTATATTAGTCTCTTTGATGTCTGCCTTTTATTCTATTAGAAGAATGTGTCCTAGATGCCTGTATACCCCTCTGTTCTCTGGGAGCCTGTGGTGAGCTGTCCCTGGAGTTCCTGAGTTTTTAACCTGTGCCAGGCCTCATGTGTGGCTAGATTTGAGCCAGAGCTCAGAAAGTGTGTTGGATTTCAGCTCTCAACAGTGGCTGCTACCATGTGTTTGTAAATACATCTGTGTTAATGACTAAGTCGGTTCTTGATGAACGTTTGTTTTTCACATAAACAAATTTCCCAGAACTATCTGAGCTGCTCAGTCTGAGGTGGCTACTTAGCGGCCCCGTCGACCCCCAGGCTCCAGGGACTAATCCACGGGGCTAAAGGTCATCCTCAGGGTCTTGATCCTGGAGAAACCCCTGGCTGGGTATGTTTCGTATTTCTCCTCTATGGCCAATGTCTAACTGCATCATAATACCTCTCATTACTCTCTCCCGGTGAGCCCCTGTAACACCCTGTAACTCCTTTCCACCACCACCCAACAGGGTTCAATAGAGTAGTAGGGGCCTGAAGGGAACCAGAGGACCAACACGGGCCATAGTCCTCCTTAGCCCATGATTAGAGCCTTTCCTTGGGCTAGGTTTCTGACCTGTGGCCCAGGCCTGTGTGAACCTTCCTTTAATTATATTAGCTGTGGTGTTCAGACCCTTGGCCTTGCCTTTCACAAGCACTTTAAATCTCCAGGGTGGTTTTCATCACCAACTGATTTGAAAGTGCTTTGGTCGGCTATGCTAAGCTCCATCATCATAACTATTTGTCAGACAAGGTCATGTCACATTAACTATTGAAGATGTAGTTAATGTGCTTGGCCCTCCTTTTTTAATTTTTTCATCACTGGCACTTTTAAGCCTGAGACGGGCCTGAGTGACAGCTACGGCCCGCCCATGTCTTATTCTGACAGAGTGGGTGGTCAAGTTGATGCGCGCGCGCGCATGCACACACACACACACACACAGACATACACACACACACACATACACCACCTCTCTCCGTAATGATAATCTGCTAGCTGTGAGTAATGATCACCCCAAATGCTTGGTTGCACTTTCATGGCCCCTCTCAATCAGACACTACCCAACTGAGAGCTAAAGTTACCAGCCATTACCTCAGGTTCACAGAGATTTACTATCCACAACAGACAAACTCAACGGTTTCAAGTCCAAGTTTACATTACAGCTACCTCTCTATCTCACACACACAGATGCTAGTTTTCTACCTCTCTTTTTACCTCTCTACGTGACAGAGCCGACAGGGAGAAGGCTGTTGGCTACAATCTCAGTTGGAAATGGTTAAAAATATCTATAATGAATAATCAAGAGTCACTTGAAGGCATAAAGCGCGCTGCTTGCCTGTGTAACCTAGCCATGTAGCGCAGCTCAGCATCATATCCCAGAGGACCTCAGAGATGGAATTAGCGTCGTGTTCCATCTAATTGCTCAGCGCTGGCAAATTAAGGTGCCCTTATTCAACTACGCATTTGTGAGAACGTATTCATGCTGTTTGTTTCATGTTTAAATCGACAGATATTTGCACATGAACAGATGAAGCATCGTTGTTAATTACATTGAGTTGGGTAGTGTTTGGGAGCTAAAGTATCACAGAGAGACTAAATTGGCTTCACTCACACTGATTAGCAGTCATTTATTACTAGGACGCAGTTTGCTTCCTTTAAAACTTAAAACACAATATAGAAATATGCACAAAGAAATGCTAGCATTGCAAATGCCTTTGTTGGGTGAAACAGTGTGGATCTGTGATAGCATAATGCTAATGCATTCTTAGTGATTATATACAGTGCATTCGGAATGAATTCAGATTCCTTGACTTTTTCCATATTTTGTTACATTACAGATTTATTCTAAAATGGATTAAATTATACTTTTTACTCATCAATCTACAGACGGTAACCCATAATGACAAAGATAACTTTTTTATTTATTTTGTTACAAATTTACAAAAAATAAAAAACAACTAGCTTTTTTACATAAGTATTCAGACCCTTTGCTATGAGACTCAAAATTGAGATTAGGCGTTCTCAATGGTCACTCTGACAGAGCTCCAGAGATCCTCGGTGGAGTTGGGAGAACCTTCCAGAAGAACAACCATCTCTGCAACACTCCACCAATCACTCCTTAATGGTAGAGTGGCCAGATGGAAGCCACTCTTCAGTTAATGGCACATGACTGCCCACTTGGAATTTGCCAAAAGGCACCTAAAAACTCTCAGACCATTAGAAACAAGATTCTCTGGTCTGATGAAGCCAAGATTGAACTCTTTGGCCTGAATGCCAAGTGTCACGTCAGGAGGAAACCTGGCACCATCCCTATGGTGAAGCATGGTGGTGGCAGCATCATTCTGTGGGGATGTTTTTCAGCGGCAGGGACTGGGAGACTAGTCGGGATCAAGGCAAAGATGAAAGGAGCAAAGTACAGAGAGATCCTTGATGAAAACCTGCTTCAGAGTGCTCAGGACCTCAGACTAGGATGAAGGTTCACCTTTCAACGGGACAACGACCCTAAGCACACAGCCAAGACAACGGAGGAGTGGCTTTTGGACAAGTCTCTGAATGTCCTTGAGTGGCCACACCCAGAGCCCAAACTTGATCCCGATTTCTGGAGAGACATGAAAAATAGCTGTGCAGCAATGCGCCGAATCTAACCTGACAGAGCTTGAGAGGATTTGCAATAAACCCTGTTTTTGCTTTGCCATTACAGGGTATTGTGAGTAGATTAATGAGGGAACAAAAACAATTTAATCAGTTTTAGAATACGGCTGTAATGTGACTCAAAGTATCCACCCTTTGCCTTGATGACAGCTTTGCCAACTCTTGGCATTCTCTCAACCAGCTTCATGAGGTAGTCACCTGGAATTCATTTCAATTAACATTTGTGCCTTGTTAAAAGTTAATTTGTGGAATTTCTTTCATTCTTTAATGTGTTTGAGCCAATCAGTTATGTTGTGACAAGGTAGGGGTGGTACACAGAAGATAGCCCTATTTTGTGAAAGACCAAGTCCATATTATGGCAAGAACAGCTCAAAAAAGCAAAGAGAAACGACAGTCAAATCAAATCAAATCAAATTTTATTTGTCACATACACATGGTTAGCAGATGTTAATGCGAGTGTAGCGAAATACTTGTGCTTCTAGTTCCGACAATGCAGTAATAACCAACAAGTAATCTAACTAACAATTCCAAAACTACTGTCTTATACACAGTGTAAGGGGATAAAGAATATGTACATAAGGATATATGAATGAGTGATGGTACAGAGCAGCATAGGCAAGATACAGTAGATGGTATCGAGTACAGTATATACATATGAGATGAGTATGTAAACAAAGTGGCATAGTTAAAGTGGCTAGTGATACATGTATTACATAAGGATGCAGTCGATGATATAGAGTACAGTATATACGTATGCATATGAGATGAATAATGTAGGGTAAGTAACATTATATAAGGTAGCATTGTTTAAAGTGGCTAGTGATATATTTACATCATTTCCCATCAATTCCCATTATTAAAGTGGCTGGAGTTGAGTCAGTGTCAGTGTCAGTGTGTTGGCAGCAGCCACTCAATGTTAGTGGTGGCTGTTTAACAGTCTGATGGCCTTGAGATAGAAGCTGTTTTTCAGTCTCTCGGTCCCAGCTTTGATGCACCTGTACTGACCTCGCCTTCTGGATGATAGCGTGGTGAACAGGCAGTGGCTCGGGTGGTTGATGTCCTTGATGATCTTTATGGCCTTCCTGTAACATCGGGTGGTGTAGGTGTCCTGGAGGGCAGGTAGTTTGCCCCCGGTGATGCGTTGTGCAGACCTCACTACCCTATGGAGAGCCTTACGGTTGTGGGCGGAGCAGTTGCCGTACCAGGCGGTGATACAGCCCACCAGGATGCTCTCGATTGTGCATCTGTAGAAGTTTGTGAGTGCTTTTGGTGACAAGCCAAATTTCTTCAGCCTCCTGAGGTTGAAGAGGCGCTGCTGCGCCTTCTTCACGATGCTGTCTGTGTGAGTGGACCAATTCAGTTTGTCTGTGATGTGTATGCAGAGGAACTTAAAACTTGCTACCCTCTCCACTACTGTTCCATCGATGTGGATAGGGGGGTGTTCCCTCTGCTGTTTCCTGAAGTCCACAATCATTTCCTTAGTTTTGTTGACGTTGAGTGTGAGGTTATTTTCCTGACACCACACTCTGAGGGCCCTCACCTCCTCCCTGTAGGCCGTCTCGTCGTTGTTGGTAATCAAGCCTACCACTGTTGTGTCGTCCGCAAACTTGATGATTGAGTTGGAGGCGTGCGTGGCCACTCAGTCGTGGGTGAACAGGGAGTACAGGAGAGGGCTCAGAACGCACCCTTGTGGGGCCCCAGTGTTGAGGATCAGAGGGGTGGAGATGTTGTTGCCTACACTCACCACCTGGGGGTGGCCCGTCAGGAAGTCCAGTACCCAGTTGCACAGGGCGGGGTCGAGACCCAGGGTCTCGAGCTTGATGACGAGCTTGGAGGGTACTATGGTTTTGAATGCCGAGCTGTAGTCGATGAACAGCATTCTCACATAGGTATTCCTCTTGTCCAGATGGGTTAGGGCAGTGTGCAGTGTGGTTGAGATTGCATCGTCTGTGGACCTATTTGGGCGGTAAGCAAATTGGAGTGGGTCTAGGGTGTCAGGTAGGGTGGAGGTGATATGGTCCTTGACTAGTCTCTCAAAGCACTTCATGATGACGGAAGTGAGTGCTACGGGGCGGTAGTCATTTAGCTTAGTTACCTTAGCTTTCTTGGGAACAGGAACAATGGTGGCCCTCTTGAAGCATGTTGGAACAGCAGACTGGTATAGGGATTGAATGAATATTGATTGATTGATTGATTGAATATGTCCGTAAACACACCGGCCAGCTGGTCTGCGCATGCTCCATCATTACTTTAAGACATGAAGTTCAGTCGATCTTGAAAATGTCAAAAACTTTAAACGTTTCTACAAGTGCTGTCGCAAAAACCATCAAGCGCTATGATAAAACTGGCTCTCATGAGGACTGCCATAGGAAAGGAAGACCCAGACGTACCTCTGCTGCAGAGGATCTTAAGGAGCGGACCTTTTTTTTCTTCAATTTTTTCTATAATGACATACCCAAATCTAAATGCCTGTAGCTCAGGACCTGAAGCAAGGATATGCATTTTCTTGATACCATTTGAAAGGAAACACTTTGAAGTTTGTGGAAATGTGAAATTAATGTAAGATAATATAACACATTAGATCTGGTAAAAGATAAAGCAGGAGAATGGTCACAATGTATTATTACAGGTTAGGTGCAATTTCAAGTGTTTGTGCAAAGTTTAAATTGATCCAATGAACCATTGCATTTCTGTTCAAAATGTTGTATCTAGTCTGACCAAATGTGCCTAATTGGTTTATTGATACATTTTGAAATTCATAACTGTGCCCTCTCCTCAAACAATAGCATGGTATTATTTCACTGTAATAGCTACTGTAAATTGGGCAGTGCCATTAGATTAACAATAATTTAAGCTTTCTGCCCATATCAGATATGTCTATGTCCTGGGAAACGTTCTTGTTACTTACAACCTCATGCTAATCACATTAACCTACGTTAGCTCAACCGTCCCATGGGGGGGGGGACCGATCCTGAGTTCAAGTAACAGACACATCTCAACATCAACTGTTCAGAGGAGACTGCGTGAATCAGGCTTTCATCGTCAAATTGCTGCAAAGAAACCCCTTCTAAAGGACACCAATAATAATAAGAGACTTGCTTGGGCCAAATAACACGAGAAATGGGCATTAGACCGGTCGAAATCTGTACTTTGGTCTGATGAGTCCAAACTGGCGATTTTTGGTTCCAACAGCCGTGTCTTTGTGAGACGTGGAGTAGGTGAACAGATGATCTCCCCATGTGTGTTTCCCACCGTGAAGCATGGAGGAGAAGGTGTGATGGTGTGGGGATGCTTTCCTGGTGAAACTGTTGTTGATTTAATTAGAAACCAATGCACACTTAACCAGCATAGCTACCACAGCATTCTGCAGCGATACGCAATCCCATCTGGTTTGTGCTTAGTGGGACTATCATTGTTTTTTCAACAGGACAATGACCCAAAACACACTCCAGGCTTTGTAAGGGCTATTTGATCAAGAAGGAGAGTGATTGAGATGGTTTGGGAGGAGTTGAACCACAGAGTGAAGGAAAAGCAGCCCACAAGTGCTCAGCATATGTAGGAACACCTTCAAGACTGTTGGAAAAGCATTCCTCATGAAGCTGTTTGAGAGATTGCCAAGTGTGTGCAAAGCTGTCATCAAGGCAAAGGGTGGCTACTTTGAAGAATCTAAAATCTAAAATAGATTTAGATTTTTTTAACACTTTTTTTGGTTACTACATGATTCCATGTGTAATTTCATAGTTTTGATGTCTTCACTATTATTCTACAATGTAGAAAATAGTAAACATCTAGAAAAACCCTTGCATGAGTAGGTGTGTTCAAACTTTTGACTGGGACTGTATATACTGTATATATATATACACATATATATATATATAGTGCACTGCATGCCAGAGATGGTTAGCTGTAGATTGTGTTCTCTTACAGGCACCTTATAGATATCCTTGTGGTGCTTTGGCATTAATAAATACAAGCTTTTAGCGGTGGGTGCCACAAGGTACAGGGCACTTCAATGTATTTATTGCTGCAATAACATTAAAAAAATTAAAGTGGATGTGGGCTAAATGCTATTCCCATCTCCTTCACACAGCTCTCTCTAAATCAGAGTAAATGTAGGGGGAGGCTGGCTCAGGCTGGCCCAGCGTAGCTCGGGTGCCTGGGCACCATTGTACCAATGTACGATTTTAAAAAGGCTCTCCATAGCTCCGGTGCATGGGCAAAAGTGTACCAGTGTACTGGCTAAGGGAAAAAGAAAGGCTGGGCATAGACCAGTGGTAGTGGCTACTGCTAGCCCACAGTGGTATCTCATCCATTGCCGAGCAAGCCCCCATTCACATCGAGGGGGCTGTAGTGGAGAGGGTTTGAAAGCTTCAAGTTGCTCAGTGTCCACATCACTAAGGATCGATCATGATCCATGCACACCAACACAGTAGTGAATAGGGGACGACAACGCCTTTTCCCTCTCAGGAGTCTGAAATGATTTGGCATGGGCCCTCAGCTCTTCAAAACGTTCTACAGCTGCAAGTTGAGAGCATCTTGACTAGCTGCATCGCCGCTCTTGGTATGGGAACTGCTTGTCATCCGACTGCAAGGCGAGTAACGCGCACGGCCTAGTGCATCACTGTGACCGAGCTCTCTGCCTCCAGGACCTCCATACCAGGGATGTGTCGGAGGAAGGCCCAAAAATGTTTCATAGACTCCAGACACCCAAGTCATTGACTGTTCTCTGTGCTACCGCATGGCAAGCGGTACCGGTTCACCATGTCTGGAACCAACGGGACTCTGAACAGCTTCTCCCCCAAGCCATAAGACTGCTAAAGAGTTAAATAGTTACCCAGACTATCTGCATTGACCATTTTTGCACTAACATTTTTTTACTCATATGCTGCTGGTATCTTATTCTCTATCCTGTTTCCTAGTCACTTTATTCCTAGTAATATGTACATACAGGGCCTTCGGAAAGTATTCAGACCCCTTGACTTTTTCAAAATTTGTTAGTTTACACCCTCACTCTAAAATGCATTAAATAGTTTTTCCCCCCTCAACAATCTCCACACAATACCCCATAAGGACAATACCCCCAAAATATATATATTTTTAATGGAAATATCACATTTCCATAAGTATTCAGACCCTTTACTCAGTACTTTGTTGAAGCACCTTTGGTAGCGATTACAAAAGCAAGTCTTCTTGGGTATGACGCTACAAGCTTGGTACACCTGTATTGCCAGCAGCATACCACCCTGCATACCACTGCTGGCATGCTTCTGAAACTAAGCAGGGTTGGTCATGGTCAGTTCCTGGATGGGAGACCAGATGCTGCTGGAAGTGGTGTTGGAGGGCCAGTAGGAGGCACTCTTTCATCTGACCTACAAAAAAATATCCCAATTGGGACACTGCCCTGTGTAGGTTGCTGTCTTTCGGATGGGATGATAAACAGGTGTCCTGACTCTCTGAGGTCATTAAAGATCCCATGGCACTTATTGTCAGAGTAGGGGTTTTAACCCTGGTGTCCTGGCTAAATTCCCAATCTGGCCCTCAAACCATCAAGCTTTCAGGACTCTCCAGAGATGTTTGATAGGGTTCAAGTTTGGGCTCTGGCTATTTTGGCTATGTGCTTAAGGTCATGGTCCTGTTGGATGGTAAACCTTCACTCCAGTCTGAGGTCCTGAGCCCTCTGGAGCAGGTTTTCATCAAGGATCTCTCTTTCTTTACTTTGCTTCTTTCATCTTTGCCTGAATTCTGACTAGTCTCCCAGTCCATGCCACTGAAAAACTTCCCCACAGCATTATGCTGCCACCACCATGCTTCATCGTAGGGATAGTACTAGGTTTCCTCAAGACGTGACACTAGGCATTCAATCCAAAGAGTTCAATCTTGGTTTCATCAGACCAGATAATCTTGTTTCTCATGGTCTGAGAGTCTTTAGGTGCCTTTTGGCAAACTCTAAGCGGGCTGTCATGTGTCTTTTACTGAGGAATGGCTTCCATCTGGCCACTCTACCATAAAGGTGGACTGATTGGTGGACTGCTGCAGAGATAGTTGTCCTTCTGGAAGGTTCTCCCATCTCCACAGAGGATCTATAGAGCTCTGTCAGCCTTGACCATCGGGTTCTTGGTCACCTCCCTGACCAAGGCCCTTCTTCCCCGATTGCTCAGTTTGGCCAGGCGGCCAGCTCTAGTGTTGGTGGTTCCAAACTTCTTCCATTTAAGAATGATGGAGGTCACTGTATTCCTGGGAACCTTCAATGCTGCATTTTTTTTGGTGCCCTTCCCTAGATCTCTGCCTTGACACTGTCTTTGTCTTTGACCTTGACGGAAGATTCCTTTGACCTCATGGTCTTGGCTTTTTCTCTAACATCATAGCTGTCAACTGTCGGACCTTATATAGACAGGTGTGTGCCTTTCCAAATGAAAGTCCAATCAATTGAATTTACCACAGGTGGACTCCAATCAAGTTGTAGAAACATCTTCAGGATGATCAATGGAAACAGGATTCACCTGAGCTCAATTTCGATTCTAATATCAAACAGTCTGAATACCTATGTAAGTAAGATATTTTTTTAAAATTTTAATGTGGAAGAAATCAAGGGGTCTGCATACTTTCCGAAGGCACTGTATCCACCTCAACTCGGTACTGGTAGTCCGTGTACTGTATATAAGTTATCATTACTCATTGTGTATTTATTGTTACTTTTATTATTATCTGTTATTCATTTTCTACTTTCCTCTTTCTGCATTGTTGGGACAGGGCCTGTTGTTTACGAAGCATGTGTGCACACATGTAAATATGATACAGTTTACTTAGTCCTTTGTGTGGATAATATATCCTTCCATTCAATTCCCCTTCTGAGAACTTCAACTCTCTGTGGCTGGCATCTACTGTTCTACTTCTTTCCCTGGCGTAAGAGCCGATTCCAAACAGGAGAGTTGACTTAGATTGCTTGCCTTTGGGTCCATCAGGAGAGGGAAGTGATTCTGTGAGAGAACATTAGCGGGTACACAGACAGCCCTGAGAAGAAAAAGAGTGTTTGGGTTTCTGCTCTTCTGTTGCTGAATAAATGTTCTCATGATTTATTCACTACATCCTGTGGCCCATCTGACTCCTTGGCATCGACTGGAACACACGCACGCAAGCATGCACACGCACACACACACACACACACACACACACACACACACACACACACACACACACACACACACACACACACACACACACACACACACACACACACACACACACACACACACATATAACTCCTCTCCCTAGACTGTAAATACCTGGCTGTCTCTCTTGATTACCAGCGTCATAGCAATTGGCAGGTTTCTCATCTTTAGCCAGATCTACACTGACTTCACCTTCACTGCCTTTTGCGTAATGGCCGCTGGACGCTAGAGGGTATAATGGCGGTTCCCTTCTCAATCATTATCAGGTTTCGACTCTGCTTCTAACAGCTTTCATCTCCTGGAATGATGGAGCTGGGAGCTGGCTTAAAATCAATGCCAACTGGACAACACACATCCTGAGTCCTTTTTTATTGAGGTAAAAATGTGAAGAGCATTGCTGCAATTGTGTTTTCATATGATAGTGTGTTGGATCAAGCTGTTGCAACCCTTGAGTAATAATGGAATTATAACACATGGTAATTGGAACTCATGGAGATGTTGAATGCAGGATCCACACATATTGATGTGTGCTTGCATGTGTTGTCCACCCTTGGGTGGCTGAGTTTGTGTGTGGTGTGTGCGTGTGTGCCTGCATATGGACGTACGTGCAAGCATGTATGAGGATGTGCATGTGTGTGCGTGCGCGCTTGCGTCCGTCTGTGCGTTCCAGCATGTGTGTGTATGCAGTGTGGAGCATGCTAGGGGCACCGTGAGCGGAGCAGAGAGGATCAAGGGAGAAATTATTCTGCGTCTATTCGTCCCTCCTGCCTGTCTGCCTCCTCCGACAACATGCTTTGGCAAACGCAGCAAAATCCTCAGTCATCATAATTGATATCTGCTCTTTCTCCCTCTGCTCTCTTTCTCTCTTCACCTGCCTCTAATTTCTTTCTCTCTCCCTATCTCTCTGTCCCTCTCTTTGTTTCTCCCCTGTTCTGTGCTCTGACCAGCTGAATGGAGCATAAATGTAACACTGCAGTGGAAGAGAGAGAGAGGGATGTGTGGGGGAATGGGAAGAAAGGATGCAGGTGTGTGTTAATGCTCCAGGGGTGTCATGGCTATTATCCGCAGGGGCGAGTCTTCAGTGAAACAGGTGTGTGGTTGAAGATATCCCTCTAGTGGTGTCGGGGCTGTGCTTTGGCAAAGTGGATGGGGTTATATCCGGCCTGTTTGGCCCTGTTCGGGGGTATCGTTGGACGGGGCCACAGTGTCTCCCGACCCCTCCTGTCTCAGCCTCCAGTATTTATGCTGCAATAGTTTATGTGTCGGGGGGCTAGGGTCAGTCTGTTATATCTGGAGTATTTCTCCTGTCTTATCCGGTGTCCTGTGTGAATTTAAGTATGCTCTCTCTAATTCTCTCTCTCTTTTTCTCTCTTTCTTTCTTATATTTCTCTCTCTCTCTATCTTTCTCTCTTTCTCTCAGAGGACCTGAGCCCTAGGACCATGCCTTAGAACTACCTAGCCGGATGACTCCTTGCTGTCCCCAGTCCACCTGGTCGTGCTGCTGCTCCAGTTTCAACTGATCTACCTGCGGCTATGGAACCCTGACCTGTTCACCGGATGTGCCACCTGTCCCAGACCTGCTGTTTTCAACTCTCTAGAGACAGCAGGTGCGGTCGAGATACTCTGAATGGTCGGTTATGAAAGCCAACTGACATTTTCTCCTGAGTTGCTGACCTGTTGAACCCTCTACAACCACTGTGATTATTCTTATCTGACCCTGCTGGTCATCTATGAACATTTGAACATCTTGGCCATGTTCTGTTATAATCTCCACCCGGCACAGCCAGAAGTGGACTGGCCACCCCTCAGAGCCGGGTTCCTCTCTAGGTTTCTTCCTAGGTTCCGGCCTTTCTTGGGAGGTTTTCCTTGCCACCGTGCTTCTACACCTGCATTGCTTGCTGTTTGGGGTTTTAGGCTGGGTTTCTGTACAGCACTTTGTGACATCGGCTGATGTAAGAAGGGCTTTATAAATACATTTGATTGATTAATTGATTGTGTGTGTGTGTGTGTGTGTGTGTGTGTGTGTGGTAGCGTTGTGATGCTCCATCTCTGTCCTGTTTACCCTGGGGTTACCTTAGGCAGAAGGACTCCCCCTACAGTGAACAGTGGGGCTTGTGTTAAACAACATGTGGGGGAGGTTGGAGGGTATGTGTGGCTTGTCATGATTGTCTGGTCATTTATTGAATGTAGACACTGGTCGTTTTGTCTTGGTTGTGGCTACCACTGTAGCATGGTACATTAACGTATCACAGGAGGTTGTTAGCACCTTAATTGGGGAGGCCCGTGGTAATGGCTGGAGCTGAATGAATGGAATGGTGTCAAATACATCAAACATGTGGTTTTCAATGTGTTCGATGCCATTCCATTTGTTCCATTCCAGCCGGTATTATAAGCCATCCTCCCCTCAGCAGCCTCCTGTGGAATATTTGTAAACTTGAACCCTTTCTTCCTCTCTTCTTCTCCATCCATCGCTCTCCATATTTCTCCCTCTCTCTCTCTCTCTCTCTCTCTCTCTCGCTCTCTCGCTCTCTCTCTCGCTCTCTCTCCATCTCACTCTCGCTCCCCGTCCAACTTTGTGTAAAAGTGGAGCTGCTTAGGGGTCTGGAGAACTGCCTACTTCAACCAGCTTAGGCGATTGAGTTGCCATGGCAATTGTACCCAAATAACCATCATTGGGTCTGGCATGATAATAATGGTTATTACTGCTGTATGAAGACTGTTCAAGGAAATGTACACCTTTCTCTGAATCAGGGAATACGATTGTCAGTGAATGTCAGAGGTGAGCTTTCTTCTAGCGCTGGAAATCATCATTAAATCCATAAAACCTGGTAAACTGTCTCTAACCTCGCTAAATTTAACTATCCACCTCGTCAGCCCTGTAGGTTCTAATACCAAGGGAGTATTAATGAACTGCTTATCTGGTTTAGTGAAGCAGACACACAGGTCACTGTGGTTCTCTGTCTTACAGAGAGCACTGGAACTATGGTGTTGATAAACAACACACAACGCAGTGTTTCTCGATCTCTGAGGCGCGTCAGGAAACAACATGTTCAAGTTCTACTAATGGACTTTGCGGAGAACTGGTAATGGCATCTCTAGTACATAGAGAGGTAGCTGTTGCTTACAGATACTGACGTCAATACATGGACGTTCTGATAATATCCCTGCTCTTAAAGCTCTCGCAAGCATTTATAACAGCTTTGTTGCCCTGTGTGAAGGTGTTCCACTGAGTATGAGAGAGATACAGAGAAATAGAGGGAGGGAGGGGGGGGAGAGGAAGGGAGGAATGGAAAAGGGAGGTTGGTAATGTGACTATATCCAAACCGTCTGTTCTCTCCCATCCACCAACAGCACCATTACCGGTCCTTCGCATCTCCTCGTCAGCTCTACCGGCTAATTAACGGCAGCGAGTGTTTTCCTGTGTCGCCATGGCGATTGTGCTACTCCATTACCCCTCTAATAGAAAGCTGCTGGGTTGTAATGTACCCGCCTGCCATTCCTCATTTACTCTACATTATTATAGCTAACGCATCCTAGCTAGCCTCCGGTGCTACCGCTCCTTAGGGGTATGGCCTCAACAGCAAATATGGTTGTCTCTACTCTCATTCTTTTCAGATATTATCTCAAATATGTATCTGTTTCCAAAACCCTCTTTAGTGTGTATTTATGGGTCTTGATAAGAGAAGGGCAAGATGCAAATCATTGGGTTATGATGGAGGGGAGGTTAGAGGGATGGAAGGACAATGGTGCCAGGGTCAAAGCCTGGAGGAGGTTTTATTGACTTTTTTCACTTTTATTTTTTTTATTTTTGGAGGGAAATGAAAGCAATCTCTCTGTCTGTGGGAGGCCTGGGAGGGGCGTCACTATGGAGCTTAAGCTGCCTGTCACTCAGATCTATTTAGATTCCAATTAGACCTGTCAGCCTGTTCTCAGCCTTAATCTCTCTCTCTCTCTCTCTCTCTCTCTCTCTCTCTCTCTCTCTCTCTGTCTGTCTGTCCCCCCACTCTCTATCACCTCTGTCCCTCTGTCTTTCTCTATCCTCTCTCTCTAAACTTGAACCCTTTCTTCCTCTCTTCTTCTCCATCCATCGCTCTCCATATTTCTCCCTCTCTCTCTCTCTCTCTCTCTCCCTCTTTTTCTCTCGCTATTTCTCTCTCCCGTTCTCTCTTTCTGTCTCCATCTCTCTCTCTCTCTCTTTCTCTCACACGCACACCATACTTTCGCTTTCTCTCTTTGCCTTTACCCTCTGTCCAATTCTAGGCTTCGATTCCTGTCTCTCTCTCTCTCTCTTTCTAATACTGATGCCCATGGAGTCGTGCTGAGTGCTGTGAGGAACAGGGAACAGGGAAACGTGGAGAGCAGGGAGGTGATGTTCCTGTAACACTAGGGGTGTTGACGCTCCTTGGGATGTTGAGACAAGTGTGTTAGGAGGTTGAGTTGGGTCAAGACGGTGAGCAGAACACACAGGCTCTGTATCTCTAGCCATAGTTCCAGTCCAGAACCCCTTTCCTTACCTCCCGCCCCTAACTGACAGACAGATGGACGGATAGACGGATGGGCAGAGCAGCCTGGAAAAGGTCCCCCCCCCCAGGGCAGAGGCTTGGTGACAGTCATTCTGAGTGATCACATCCTGCCTCTTCATGGGGTAGGCATTGGGGTGACCCTGGGAAAGGGACCTGGCTGACACTGCCAGAGAGAGAGAGGGAGAGGCCAGGGGAAGGCTGAGCAGCTGAGGATTAGGGCTATGGATGATGCTGAATATTCTTTTCCCCTCCCTTTTCTTACAACCGCACAATCCTCTATTATGTCTTAGTCTTTCAGGCGGCTGAGGTCAGAGCTCAGCATGTGTGAAACATTGATAGTCCCCCCATATCAGCTAGAGCTAGAAGCTGCTACTGAGGAGCCATATGGCACTATCGTCCACCCAGGTCGTCTAGCCATTAAAGCACCAGCAAGGTCAATGTTGGGGCATACGATCAGAGCCCATGAAACGATATTCACACACACAGATAAGCAACCAGCTCTCACAGTCTCACGTCAGAATTAGATGTTCATCCATGTTTCTCAAACGTCAAATATCGAAGTCTTTCTAAACATCAAATTTCGAAGTGTTTAAGGTTCATTTGTGTCATTAACAGAATTTTTAAGATTAGGGTTAAGGTCAGGTATTAACTCCAAATTCTTAAGGTTAGGCATTAACTCAAAATGGTTAAGCTAAAGGTTAAGGTTTGGGTTAGGCTTTAAACCAAAATATCAAAAACAACTGTCTATCGCTAGATTTCAACTTGCAACCTTTGGAATCAGATGCTTACGCCCATCCACCATTGCCGTCCACAACACCCTAACAAAACTGAAACCTACTTGAAGGTAACAATGCTCACTGTTGCCCCTAGTGGCCGGTTTACACATCATCTCCTGACATCCTCAGACATGGACGGATGTTGACTACTGACTTGTATCACGGGTGGCCTAGCTGCAGAAAAGAGCAACACAGATGAGATGAAAGGTGTAGTGGCAGCCCAGTGCCCGATCTCTCTTATCAACTGTATAAGGTGCCCAGAGTGAACTGCCTGCTACTCAGGCCCAGTTGCTAATATATGCATATCATTAGTCGATTTGGATAAAAAATACTCTGAAGTTTCGAAAACTGTTTGAATGATGTCTGTGAATATAACAGAACTCATATGGCAGGCAAAAACCTGAGAAAAAATCCAACCAGGAAGTGGGAAATCTAAGGTTTGTAGTCTTTCAACCCTTTGCCTATTGAATATACAGTGTCTATGGGGTCAAATTGCACTTCTTAAGGCTTCCACTAGATGCCAACCGTTTTTAGAACCTTGTTTGATGCTTCTACTGTGAAGGTGGGAGGAATGGGAGCTGAATGAGTCAGTTGTCTGGCGGAGTAGCATGAGCTGACCACACGCGTTCACGTGAGAGTTAGCTTGAGTTCCATTGCATTTCTGAAGACAAAGGAATTCTCCGGTTGGAACATTATTGAAGATTTATGATAAAAACATCCTAAAGATTGATCCTATACTTCGTTTGACATGTTTCTACAAACTGTAACATAACTTTTTTGACTTTTCGTCTGAACTAAGCAATCGCGCATTGAGCATTTGGATTACTGGGCTAAATGCACAAAAGAAAAGGAGGTATTTGGACATAAATTATGGACTTTATTGAACAAATCAAACATTTATTGTGGAACTAGGATTCCTGGGAGTGCATTCTGATGAAGATCATCAAAGGTAAGTGAATATTTATAATGTTATTTCTGACTTCTGTTGACTCCACAACATGGCGGACATCTGTATGGCTTGATTTGTTGTCTGAGCGCTGTACTCAGATTATTGCATGGTGTGCTTTTTCGGTAAAGCTTTTTTTAAATCTGACACAGTGGTTGCATTAAGGAGAAGTGGATCTATAATTCCATGCATAATAGTTGTATCTTTTAGCAATGTTTATTATGCGTATTTCTGTAAATTGATGTGGCTCTCTGCAAAATCACCGGATGTTTTGGAACTACTAAACATAACGCGCCAATGTAAACTCAGATTTTTGTATATGAGCTTTATCAAACAAAACATACACGTAATGTGTAACATGAAGTCCTATGAGTGTCATCTGATGAAGATCATCAAAGGTTAGTGATTCATTTTATCTATATTTCTGCTTTTTGTGACTCCCCTCTTTGGCTGGAAAAATGGCTGTGTTTTTTTCTTTGTCAAATAGACCTTACACAGCCTGGAGGTGTGTTGGGTCATTGTCCTGTTCTAAAACAAATGATAGTCCCACTAAGCGCAAACCAGATGGGATGGCATATTGCTGCAGAATGCTGTGGTAGCCATGCTGGTTAAGTGTGCATTGAATTCAAAATAAATCACAGACAATGTCACCATCAAAGCACCCCCACACCATCACACCTTCTCCTCCATGCTTCACGGTGGGAACCACACATGGGGAGATCATCCGTTCACCTACTCCGCGTCTCACAAAGACAAAGGGTGGCTACTAAGAATCTCAAATATAAAATCGATCTAGATTTGTTTAACACTTTTTTGGTTACTACATGATTCCATAAGTCCACCATTTATGTTTCATGTTTTTGATTACTTCACTAATATTCTACAATGTAGAAAATAGTACAAATGAAAACAAACCACGGAATGAGTAGGTGTGTCCAAACTTTTGACTGGAACTGTGTGTGTTTTGATAAACTTTGTTACAATACTATTTGCATAGTCTTAATATGGTCTCTGGTAGAAGTATATACTGTATCTAAAATATTACCCAGTACAAAAGGATCACATGACTGTGTGTGTGTGTGTGTGTGTGTGTGTGTGTGTGTGTGTGTGTTTGTGAGCAGCGTTGGGTGCGAACGCAGCCCATCTGTGGTTAATAATGTTTAACACATCTGATGTGCTCCACCACTGCTTCTGCCACGCCGTAAATCACACACATCTGCTTCCCTGATCTCCTACTGCTGCAAACACACACACACACACACACACACAAACACACACACTACAGGGCCCAATGCGCTTCCATACACACCCACGCTCAGCTCTCCCACATGATCCCATTTATCACTGCTTAGGTCACGTTTTATGTTGAGGAGGTGGGATAGTGTGTGTGTGTGTGTGTGTGTGTGTTTGTGCAGGTGCTGTGTGAGTGAATGTTGAAGAAGTGTGTGTGTTCGTGGAGTCACTATAGTTCCCTGCTCAGAACAGTCACATTTGTTTTGCTTCAGCAGGGATAACTCTACTCCTGTAATATTCACTAATGCACTTTGATAAAAGACTGTGGCCAGATCCTCACAGACAGTCCTCCTGCGGGCCAGAACAGCCCTGTTGCCTGGTGATATGATTTTCTGACCCCTCCCCCCCTTTCCTTTGTGATTCATGGACTTTGGGAGTAAAGAAAGGAAAGTGGAGAGACTGATGGACCGTGGGTATAAAGCGGGGAAAGTGGGAGAGACTGATAGCCCGTGGGCATAAAGAGGGGAAAGTGTGAGAGACTGATAGCCCGTGGGTAGCTCAACGGCTGCCTGTGGTCACAGTGGAGGGAAAAACATGTTTTCATGCTAATGCATTACTTCTTGCACACACTGCTTACATGACTTAGCATGCGTCCCACATGGCAACATATTCCCTACAGTGCACTGCTTTTCACCTGGGTCCTTAGAGCACTGGTCAAATGTAGTGCACTATAGAGGTAATAGGGTAGATGCTACTGGAGCCTATTAGTTGTGGTGCAGGGATCATCAACTGGATTCAGCCCCTTTTTTTTTTAGTGGAGGGTCGGGTGTCCGAAACATAATGATATATAATTTGTAGACTGCAAATTGACCCGCAAGACATAATATTTGAACGTAATCATTTCAAACCTTGCTTACATTTGTATACGATTATGTATCTCTCTGTCATGTGTGGGATTACATGGGAACAGGTTTCCAACATTAAAATAACTTGGAGCTGACTTGTGGGTGTTTTTACAGTCCTTTACGTTCAACAATGAAGATTCAACGACAACAAATAGAACCACCCGCGGGCCGCCAGTTGGGGAAACCTCTTTGTCGGGGATCTGGAGCAATCCATCCAAACCAAGGTGTCGAGATGTGATTTCGTACCAGGTGGCTTGCAGTTGTAGGTGCTGTCATTGCACCCAGAGAAAGCATCTGGCAGTACAGCAATGAATGTACTCTGTTATTCCAGGTGACACATTCAAATGGGACTGGGAGAATGCACGAGGACGAGAGGGAAGAAGGGAGTTTAATCTTGGTTTGTTCCTCTGTGGTTTTTGTCCACAGGTAATTCACCTGAAATGATTTCGCCAACTAACACGCTGTTCATATAGTCAAATTATAAAGCAACTAAAACACACTTTGGAAAGCATTGTTTAATGATCATGCAAATTTGAAAATCTTTACACAGAGTTCATTAAAGAAAAAAACACATCTTCCTCAGTCCCACGCCCTCAGGGCTACATGTATTCATTCTGATTGCGTCTCTAACTGAGTTCCGTGATCGATTAGCACATGATCATATTCACTCTCTTCACTTCTCATCATCCCCCACTCGTATGCATGTCCAAAATGTTTCTAATAATGTAATTATAATTAGAATGCCAATAAGGTGGAGAAAGTAGTCCTGTCCTGATCGTTGTTCTCCTTGTTCCTGGATTGTTTAATCAATAGCAGCTTTGTTGGGCCAGTGACAATAGAGACATTATGGAGACCGCTCTCTCTCTCTCAGTCATAACCTGCAATCTCCCCGTGATGAACACAATAATCACGCCCATGTGACGGGTAAGTGGGGCATTCCAGGCCTGACAGCCGCCCACCCGGCCTGATTGATGATATTGTTTTTAAAAAGTGAAAATGGAAGGTTTACTATGGTTCTTCTCTCTGGTAAAGTCACATTCCACTGGGAATAAAGGAAGCCATTGTGAACCTTAATCCACTCTTAAAAGGGGTGCTTCCTGGAAGGACTCAGGGACTGGGTGTGTGTCTGGTAAATTGTTGGGCGGGAGGATGGGATCTCTGGGTGTGTGTTGTGTGGTAGTTTGGCGTGTGTTATTGTGTGTTGCCGAGGCATGCAAAATGGTCTGCGCTAGACTGAGTATGTTCCTGTTTTTAGTCTGGACACGCATTCATAGGGGACGCATGGCTCTGACAGAGGTGCTGACTGATGCACTGGGAATTTGTGCCCATTTTCGCATTCCCACTGCTGCTGTCTTTCTCTCCCCGGGTCTCTTCTCATTTCTTCTCCCTTTCTTTGCACCACATTTACTGTATTGGCTCTGTCTCACTTCTGCCTCTAATCTCTATCATTTTTTATTTTCTTCCTCTCCTACTCCCTCATCCTCTTTCTCTCTTATTCTCCTCCATCTTTCCAATCCTACGTCCTTCTCTGTCTCTCCCCCATGACTCTCCTCCTTTTCTTTTCACCCTCCCTCCTTCCCTCCTTCCTTCCCTCCCTCCCTCCCTCCCTCCCTGTGCTGCTGATAAATGGTGAAAGGCGAGGAGGCGAGGTAAAGCCTCTAACCCAATGCCTCGTGTGTGGGAAACCCATTGTGCCCGGCGGCTCGGAGCGAGAGAGCTAAGGTAACGCTGCTTTCACCAGTACGCTCGATAAACCAGACCCTCTCATCTTTCCAGCATGAATGGCATTACTGTGTTGCCTGGGGAATGAGAACGGTGCGCGATGGACAGAGAAAGATAGATGGGGAGAGAGAGAGAGAGAGAGAGATGGGGAGAGGGGGAGATGGAGAGAGAGATGGTTGGCACAGCCTCTCTGTGTCCCTGCGTCCACATGCTAGTTCATGTCCACTCAAATTACTTTTATAGACTAAGAAGCTGGTTGGGAGTCTTTGTAGTTGGTGAAAGGCAAAAAGTGTTCCTAGTCAGGCTTCTAAATACCCCTGTCATCAATAATTCACATAGATGTCAATTAAGAATGAATTATTAATTGGGTATTGTGTCAATATTTGGTAAACAATCTCCTGCTGCCTTTACAATCCCCCATAGTGTCTGCTGCTCCTCTCCTACTGAGAGTTGGCCCACCAAACCAGACTGAGGTTGTGGTGGTGGTTTTTCGCGGGTTAGAGTTGAAAGACTTACAATGTTTTAGATTGAAGCAATAAGGCATGAAGCCTGGGGATGATTGTATTAAAACTACCAAGTAAGGGCTGTTCTTAGGCCTGAGACGAAGCCAGAGGCCAGGAACAGTCCTCAAGAGGGAGTTATCACACGATAATCCGTAGGTTCAAGAGCCTTGGTGCTTTTATAAAAGTGAATGCTAACATATTTATACAAACAATAATTACATTTTTTTATTTAAAAACATTATTTTAAAGAGTACATTTGTTTTTTGCATTCTGAAGTTGCTACCTAAGAAGGCTGGTCATTAGCGATTTTTTCATGCTTTGACCCAGTCGTTAATTCTAATAATTCTATTAATTTGGTGTTGTTATGCTAAACATGCAGAGATTTAATGATGATGAGAGACAAGAACTTCAATAAATAATGATTGAATAAATATCCAATAGGACCACATAGGTAACAACTATTACGGTTGAGTCCGAGCTAACCAAGTTAGCTGGTGATAGGGACATTTCCGTTGATGGCATATGAATGGAAGAAGTGTCCATGGTCCTGGCGCTAGTTGGTGACAGCCAGCCAGTGCTTGCCTCTTCTTTGGCGGAGAATGGGACATCCCATTCACATCTTTGCCAGCTAAAATGGCACTCCAGTGCTTTCTGTTCTCCATGTTAGGTACTGCCAATAACATTTTGAGTGAGCTCTCACACCGATGGCCACTCACAGCCATTATTTCCCTTGCCTCCTGGCCCTCGTCGGATTGCTACCCAAGCGGACTGGTTATTAGTTATTTTCTCCTGTTTTGATCCTTCATTCTATTCATTCGACATTGCTATGCTAAACATGCTAGCATGTAGCTAGCAGAGATTCAGTGATGACACGAGACAAGAACTTAGTCCTACATAGGCCACACTGCACTGCCTATTGAATTAATAGAATTCTGAGTGTTTACAGTTTCCATGGTAAATGATTAGTTTCGGGTTCCTTCTTGGGCTAGCTAGCCTACTGGCACGGTAAAGATCGCATTTCTAAAATGATACATTGTTGCACAGGTCATAGAAGGAGACAGGTAGGTTTATCTAACCCCCAACTGTTATAAACCAAATAGTTGCATGGGGAAAAAAATTGTGTGGACAAAGTGAGATTATGAGATGAACTACGTCGTGGTATTTTGCGGGAGTTGTTGTCCCACCTGTCCGATACGTTAGACCTGTCCGATATGTTAGACCTGTCCGATACGTGCCAGTAGGCTAGCTTAGACCTGTCCGATACGTTAGACCTGTCCGATACGTTAGACCTGTCCGATACGTTAGACCTGTCCGATACGTGCTCCAGGTCACAGCACAATACATTTTGCTGTCCACTGCTTCAGACAATTTGAGAGTTCCAGCACTGTCAAGTGATGCTCTTTGGTTCTGTGGTAGAAGGCCATGTGTTAAAGTCACACGACTGTTGCTTTTAGATGTCCAGCGTTCTTCTACCCAGATGTGTTGGATATGTACAACGGTTTGGGTGTTAGGGAGAAATCCCATTGTACTTTTACAGTCCATCAGCTATCAGAGCAGCTATTATGAGAATAAACTGATTTAGCCTGAGCTCTGTGTAGAAGTCATTTTGGTGACAACTCTGCATGTGACAAGTGGATTACTGCTCTCTCCTCTCTCTGTCTCTCTATTTCTGTCTGTCTCTCTCTCTCTCTGTGTCTCTCTCTCTCTCTGTCTCTCTCTCGCTCTCTCTCTCTCTCTCTCTCTCTCTGTCTCTCTCTCGCTCTCTCTCTCTCTCTGTCTCTCTCTCGCTCTCTCCTTCCCCTCTTTATGGTATTTAAATGTGTGATAAAAGGCCATAATCACTCTCATCACACCCTTGTGATGATAATAATAATCCATCACTCTCTGTCACCCCATTTTTATTATTTTTTTGATTTACTGGATTTGCTGGTAGGTGTGCGATTTGTGAGTTGAAACGTGACAAGCAGAGACGTAACGTACCGATGAACGGAAAGTTACAAATTCATTAATTTGTTACCATTTCATTAATCCTAAAAATCTCTGAAATATACAATTTGAGTCAATCCACACGCCGTCTCCGTCTCACTCTCTCTGTCTCTCTCTCTCTCTCTCTTTTAGTTCTCTGTCTCTGTCTCACCCTCTCACTATTTCTCCATCTTCCTTTCTCCCTCCCTCCCCTCTCTCTCTCTCTCTCTGTGTGTCTCTCTCTCCTCAGTGGCTGCTTTTCTTCTCTCTGCGAGAGCTTAGTGAATGTATGCTCTGTGGTGTCTCGCTGTGCGGTCCCTCAGCGGCCAGGCTTAACCCTGATCAGAGACACTGATAGGAGAGGCTGGCGTGAAGAAGAGTCCAGTGCCCCTGCTCTAGGCTCCCACATCCCTGAAAGGCCACTCTGAAGTGAGTGAGTAGAGGGTTGGACTCTACTGGAGATGTCTGAAGTGGGTCCTCTGAAATGCTGAACTCTCCCCTGTGTGGGGAATGAGATTCATTATGATGTAAGAGAGCAACACGATACGGTATACTTTATTGTCCATTTACGTGGAAATTCATTCTGTGACGTCAGCATACAGATACACAAACACAATATATTACATGCAGTATGGAAAACATTAAAGTAAGTACACAGGTCACACATTTACATTTCCACATATTCAAATTGTCTGCTGACTCTCCAACTGTGATTTGGGCCTGCATCCGTCCTACGTCACACTGTTCAGCAGCCCAATGACTGATGGCATGAAACTTTCCTTGCTCTGACTGAACAGTGTGACCCTTAATCTCTGTCCGGAGGGCAGCAGCTCAAAACATTGGTCAAGATTGTGTGTGGGGTCCTCCATAATGTGTTTGGCCTTGTTCATTGCCCTTTTATCAGAGGCCCTGAAGCCCCCTGCACGGCAGCCCACAGTGCTTGGACCCGAGGTTAACAGTCCGCCTGAGGATACCCTTATTAGCCACTGACAGCCCATCATACAAGGCCAGAAAACAGAGAGGGAGGTGGGAGTTGCTATGGAGAGAGAGAGAGTCCAAGACCAACACTTAGTCTGCAGTAGGGCCGTTACATGGTTCTGTAATGTGATCACATTTAGTGCACTGAGCAGAGTAAAGCATAACCTGACTCCTCAGGCTAAAGCTCTAGATACGGTATCAGTGGCCTGGTTTTCAGCCCAAATGGCATTAGCTTTCAGTCTTTACCAGATGTCTGTCAGATATGCACAGAACAAGCAATCCTTTCAATCACCGTTTAAGGAATGGGAGAGAGGCAGAGAAAGGAAAGAGAGGGGGAGGGATAAAGAGAGAGTGAGAGAGAGAGAATAGCATAGGGAGGGTAATATTGGCTGCCATGAAAAAAAAACTCATGATGAAGCACATCCTCTGTTATTCATGACAGACACTGTTAAAAAAAGCATCCTTCTTTCTCTCTCTCTCTCTCTCTCTCTCTCTCTCTCTCTCTCTCTCTCTCTCTCTCTCTCTCTCTCTCTCTCTCACACTCACACACACACACACACACACACACACACACACACACACACACACACACACACACACACACACACACACACACACACACTCCTGGGGCCAATTAGTCAAGTTAAAACATCTTCATTTTTAATTTGAGTGTTCAATGATCAGGATAATTTGAATTAATAAGGCATTTTCATGGGAGATGGAATGTTTTGGCACTTGTGTTGAGTGCCCTGGTGGTCGGTTACGATAAAGGAAACCACAAAACAAGGGTCTCATTAACTTGGTCAAGGACTGTGGAAACACATCCCAACATTAATCAGCACTCCTGGACTTCATCCCAAATGGCACCGTATTCCCTATGTAGTGCGCTACTTTTGACCAGAGCCCATAGGTAAGTCTCTGGACAAAAGTAGTGCATGGTGAAGGGAATAGAGTGCCATTAGGGATGTATCCTTAGGGTGATATAGATGTTTCTGCTTTCCGCTTCACCACCCTCAAATCTTCACTACTTTCCTATTTATGTTTTTATTTTATTTATATAGCTCATGGGTAGTTGGAGCAGCTGAGAGTGGCATTAGGGGTGATCGTTTGTGTGAGTGAAGTACGATTTAATTGGAGATAAAACTGAGGAGATTGAATGCTCTCTCACCATGACGATATTTGTCTTTCCCCTGTGACCTATGACTTCCCCTTCTCTTTCATCCCTGCACAGTGCTCACACCCGCCACTCCTTGTTCCTTTCACATACACATACACAGGAGCACACACAGATGCACTCACGCATACACACACACACACATACACACATTTTAAATCTGAATTTCTCATATCTGAGTAGAGTATGTCGCACTGCGTTTCATTTAGATCTCATCGTCCTGTCCGCCTTCTTTTTAAACTATCGTCTCACATCACTGTCAAAGCAGCAAGCAGATGGCCAAGAATCTGCTCGGCTTTCTCTAAGGTCACACAATGCCTCATTTCCTCTGAGAAAGTTTATTTTAGAATGCGGAACTTATTATTTCCCGCAAATACAAAATATTACTTTGCTTCGATGACACATTTTGACAAGCTATAATTTTTTTTTTACAGCTCTTCACAACCTGTTCCTCTCCTCTTTCGGGGGTGTTTTTTTTTTTAACGTGTTCTGTATGAGTTTTCTCTCAGACACATTATAAATATATCTTCCACGCAGGCAGGGAGCCACATGCCATCTGTTGCTCTGATCTCATTGGCTGATTGGGTGTCAGTGTGACAGGGGCGTTTCCAGGATTTTGGGGCTTAGCCCAAAGACAGTAGGGGGGTCCGGGGGCATTCTCCCACATAAAAATCAAGGAGTTTCAACAGCTGATTGCAGGAATTTGGTGCACTTTGAGATTAACACTGAGAGATTAGAACATTGAGAGATTAGATATTTTTCAGGTAACTTGCGCCTTCCTACCTGCCACAGCAGACTACTCACAGTTGCTACTGTGGGTCTCTTTACTCTGGAACACCCTATACTCTCTACTCTTGAATTCATACAGTACATCTACAGTGTATTTCCAAAAAAACACTCAACAGCTTCAAACGTAGACACTTACCTGTCCAATTAGCCAAAATGACTACATAATACCACAGTACCCAAACAGCCTTTGTCTCATTCGCTCACTCACACTCTGACGTTGGATAGCTTATCTTCTGGGCTAGTTAGTGGCCGTCATTAAATTACACAATGTAGATGAGATTACATTTTCATGTTGCATACCTTTTAGTTTTCACATTAAACACTTTTAACATGTGTATAGAAATGTCCACAATTTATAGTTGATTTTAGGTTTCTAAGTCATTGAAATGTGGAGCTATTGGAATTGCAATATACTGATGAATGTACATTGTGTCATTTGTAATTAGCCCCATAGGCATATCCAAAGTCAACCCACATTTACTACATGCATTAAGATCTTGTTACATGCAGCTGCAATCCAATTGGATGATTCCTTGTGTGCTGCCAACTGTGGGCATGCAGGCAGAATTAAAACATCCCCAACCTACATGTATGCTGTAATGCAGTCACAAGCACAAGTCTTACAAACTCAGTTTTGAGCGAGACTGAGTTCATTACCAAATGATCTTATTTACACTTTATATTCAACTTTGACAGTAGAATATATGACTCTGACTGAAATCAATGGGGTACAGGCTGTTTTCTAAATGAGAAACTGTTTTTTAAGTGCAGTTGTTCTTTAAAGTTACTGTATATTGACACAACCAGGGAAAATCAACTGTTAAGAAAAAAAAAGTTTCATCATAACAGCGCAACACAACTCCAAGATGTCATTGACGAATAAGAGGAATTTGGGAGTGGTCTTTTAGTCTGATTCAGGAGGCGTGTATACCATCCTCCACTTCCGAGTATATTACTCACTAACGTTCCGTCCCTGGACAATAAAGTAGACGAGCTCAGGGTGAGGATATCCTTCCAGAGAGATATCGGGGAATGTAACATATTTACGGAATCATGGCTCTCTCTGGATATATAGTGTTTAGGAAAGTATTCAGACCCCTTGACTCTTTGCACATTCTGTTACATTACAGACTTATTCTAAAATGGATTAAATATAACAATTTCCTCAGCAATCTACACACAATACCACAAAATTACAAAGCAAAAGCTGATTTTCAGATTTTTTGCAAACGTATTAAAAACCAAAAACAGAAATATGTTATTTACGTAAGTATTCAGACCCTCTGCTATGAGACTTGGACATGATTTGGAAAGGCATGCACCTGTCTATATAAGGTCCCACAGTTGACAGTGCACGTCCAAGCAAAAACCAAGCCATGAGGTCAAAGGTATTGTCTGCAGAGCTCTGAGACAGGATTGTGTCGAGGCACCAAAATATTTCTGCAGCATTGAAGGTCCCCAAGAACACAGTGGCCTCCATTATTCTTAAATGGAATTAGTTTGGAACCACCAAGACTCTTCCTAGAGCTGGCCATCATGACAAACTGAGCAATTGGGGGAGAAGGGCCTTAGTCAGGGAGGTGACCAAGAACCTGATGGTCACTCTCAGAGCTCTAGAGTTCCTTTGTGGAGATGGGAGAACCTTCCAGAAGGACAACCATCTCTGCAGCACTCCTCTAATTGGTCATTGGTAAGGTGGCCAGGCGGAAACCACTTCTCAGTAATAGACACATGACAGCCCGTTGGAGTTTGCCAAAAAGCACCTAAAGACTCTCAGACAATGAGAAACAAGAATTTCTGGTCTGATGAATAAAATATTGAACTCTTTGGCCTGAATGTCAAGCGTCACATCTGGAGGCAACATGGCACCATCCCTACGGGGATGCATGGTCATGGCAGCATCATGCTGTGGGGATGTTTTTCAGTGGCAGGAACTGGGAGACTAGTCAGGTTGATGAAAAGATGAACGGAGCAATGTACAGAGAGATCCTTGATGAAAACCTGCTCCAGAGCACTCAGGTCCTAAGACTGGGACGAAGGTTCACATTCAAACAGTACAACAGTCCTAAGCACACAGCCAAGACAATGCTGAAGTGGCTTCAGTACAAGTCTATGAATGTCCTTGAGTGGCCCAGCCAGAGCCCGGGCTTGAACCCGATCTAAGATATCTGGAGGGACCTGAAAATAGCTGCGCAGCAATCCTCCCTATCCAACCTGACAGAGCTTGAGAGGATCTGCAGAGAAGAGTGGGAGAAACTCCCCAAATAGAGTTGTGCCAAGCTTATAGCATCATACCCAAGAAGACAGCAGGCTGTAATCACTGCCAAAGTTGCATCAACAAAGTACTGAGTAAAGGGTCTGAATATTTCTGTTAATGTGATATTTCAGTTTTTTGTTTATAAAAAAACTGTAGATAGATTGCAGCATTTGCTCAACACTGAAAGCTTGAACCTCTGCATTTATCCACGGCATGGTGACTGGGTACATTAACAATATTAACAGTCCAGTTATGCTCTCCATAAGGCAATTAAACAGGCAAAACAGTAAAGCGACAAATAGGAATGGCAAATCAATGGATCAGACACAAGACGTATGTACCTTTTTCCTGCCTCTTGTACTATAATAAACTCTGAGACTCGTACTATCCGCCTCCTGTGTCTGCATATGGGTCTTAGCCTGAGCCGTGATAGTACGAACTGGCCATGACTGACCCAGCAGAGTTGGACCAGCTCAACTGGAGAGCCAGGAACCTGTCGAGCGTTTCTCTCCCAGTGCTCCTTCATCTTCACTCTGCAGCCCTCTTTGTTTTCGGGTCGCTCGAAGATAGCGTGTTTTATACCGTTGATGTCTGGGAGTGCTCTCGCCTGGGAGACAGCGGTGTGGGAGCAACAATCCACCATTTAATATGGCTAGCAGGCACTATGAGTACTTGGTTAAGTCACTCGGACTGACCAACACTCCCGCTGTGTCCAGGCCCTGGTCAACGATGTGCTCAGGGACATGCTGAACCGGTTCGTGTCTGTCTACCTCAATGACATCCTTGTATTTTCCTGTTCAGCTCAAGAGCACGTCCTCCACATCCAACAGGTCCTTCAGCATCTCCTGGAGAAACAGCTTTTTATTAAAACAGTTAAGTGTGAATTCCATTGCTCCTCCATCTCCTTCCTAGGATAAGTCATTGCTGCAGGACATATACAGATGGATCCAGACAAGGTGAGAACAGGGTTGGATTGGCCTCAACCCACATGCAACGTTTCCTGGGATTTGCTAACTTCTACCGCCGCCTTATCCGGGGTTACAGCATCCTGGCTTCCCCCTCTCAGCACTCAACTCTCCCAAGGTTCCATTCATGTGGTCTCCAGCAGCTGACTGGGCATTCTCGGACCTCAAACATTGATTCATTACAGCCACCTTCTTAATGCATCCGGACACGTCAGTTTCTGGTGGAGGTCGACGCCTCGGATGTCGGAGTGGGGACCGTCATGTCCAGGACCAAAAGCTGCACCCCTGCACTTTTCTCTCCCATCGTCTTACCCCTGATGAGAGGAACTCTGATGTGGGTAATTGAGTACTCCTCGCCATTAAGATGGCATTGGAGGAGTGGAGGCACTGGTTAGAGGGGCCGGAACATCCATTATTAGTGTGGGCGGAGCATAAGAACTTGGAATTTCTCCATGTCGCCAAGCTCTTGAACTCTAGGGAGGCTCTTTGGGCGCTGTTATTCACGCGCTTCAATTTCACTTCCTCCTACCGCCCATTGTCCAAGTGTGTGAAGCCTGACGCACTCTCACATTTGTACAGCCCCGCTGTTACTCCTTCTGACCCCGAGACCATCCTCCCTACCTCCTGTCTGGCGCCTGCATTCATCCGGGGTATAGAGAGCCGGAACCAGGGGGGTCTAGCTAACTGGATGTTTGTCCCGGTCCTGGAATGGGCACATTCCTCGAGACTGACCTGCCGCCCAGGCCCCCATCGGACCCTGGCTTTCATCTGATTATGCTTTTGGTGGCCATCCATGGTTCCTGATGTCTCTGCATTCATCGCCGCCTGCACTGTGTGTGCACAAAATAAGACTCTGCGGCAAGCTCCGGCTTGACTTCTTCAACCACTCCCTGTTCCTCTCTGCCCCTGGTCCCATATATCACTTTGTTACTGGTCTTTCTCCGTCAGTTGGCAACACCACAATCCCGATGTTGTTGGATAGGTTTTATAAAGCCACTTATTTTATTCCCCTTCCCAAGTTACCCTCAGCCAAGGAGATGGCTCAGCTCATGGTGCAGCACATCTTCCAGATTCATGGACTTCCGGTTGACCTGGTCTCCGATATTGGTCCACAGTTCTGGTCCTGGTTCTGGAAGGTGTTCTGCACCCTCATTGGGTTGTCGGCTAGCCTGTCACCTGGTTTTCACCCCCAATCTAACGGCCAGTTGGAGTGAACCAATTAGGACCTCGAGACGGCTATTCATGGCATCGTCTTCATCACCCCCACCACCTGGAGCCAGCAACTCGTGTTGGAGGAATACGCCAGTAACACCCTTCCCTGCTCGGCCACTGCTCTCTCATCCTTCGATTGTTCCTTAGGATATCAGCCCCACTCTTCACAGAGCAAGAAGTCAGGATACCCTCTGTCCAGATGTTCGTCTGCCACTGTCACCATCCCTGAAAGAGAGCCCAGGCCCCTGTTCTGAAGACCACATCCAGGTATCGGCGACAGGTGGATCGCCACCGGATCCCTGCTCTCCGCTATTGGCCCAGGCAGAGGGTATGGCTTTCCACTAGGGACCTGCCCCTTTCCTCCCATTTCATTGGCCCTTTCCCAATCTCTGAAATCCTTATCCCCTCTGCTGTTCATCTTCTGTTGCCCCGCACCCTCTGTATGCATCCCACTTTTCAAGTGTCTAGGATTAAACCTCTTTCTATCAGCCCTTTGTCTCCTGTTCCAGGCCCACCCCTCTCTCTTCCTCGTATCATCGACGGACAACCGGCGTACATGTTGAAATGCATCCTGAATGTTTGACTGCAGGGGATCCCAGTACCTGGTTGACTGGGAGGGTTATGGCCCAGAGGAGTGGTGCTGGGTCTCCACTAGGGACATCCTGGACCCTGCCCTCATTATCCCTCATTATCCCCTGTGTATTTATACAAGCATTTTCTGTTTGTCTGTTGCCAGTTCGCCTTGTCCCGTCAACTCCCACCGGCGTGTTAACGTGATTCCTGTGCTCTAGATTTTGTTTTCCTAGTCTTCCCAGTTCCGACCTTTCTGCCTTTCCTGACCCTGATCCTGTCTGCCGTCCTGTACCTGCCTGACGCTGATTTGGATTAGGACTGCCTTGACTTACCTTTTGCCTGCCCCTTGTACTATAATAAACTCTTAGACTTGTACTATCTGCATCCTGTGTCTGCATCTGGGTCTTAGCCTGAGCCGTGATAGTACGAACTGGCCATGACTGCATCTGGGTCTTAAAACTTCTTAAGGCTAGGGGGTCACAATTTTTACGTCCAGATGAAAAGTGTGCCCAAAGTAAACTGCCTGCTACTCAGGCCCAGAAGCTAGGATATGCGTATAATTGGTAATTGGATGGAATTGGATGGAAAACACTCTAAAGTTTCTAAAAGGTTAACATTATGTCTGTTAGTATAACATAACTTATTTGGCATGCGAAACCCTGAGGACAAACCATCCAGTATTTTTTTGTTGTTGAGGTCACTCTCTTTTCAATGTTTTTCTATGTGGATCTAGATTTCTAAGGCACTTGCTTGCAGTTCCTATCGCTTCCACTAGATGTCAACAGTCTTTAGAAATTGGTTGAGGATTTTCCTTTGAGAAATTAAAAAGTAGCCATTTCCTATCTGGTGGATAGCCAATTGTACTGTTGTGGTTGGAGCGTGCGACCTGAAAGCTCGCTCCACTTTGTTTTCATCTGTTATTGAGCACAGTTTATTCCGTCTACGTTGAAAAATATCTAAAGTTGGATTAGGAAAGTTGTTTGAAATGTTTGGATCAAGTTTACCGGTAACTTATTAGATAATTTGTAGTCATGTCGCGCGAGTTGGAACCGGTATATTTTCTGAATGAAATGCGCCAAATAAATGGATATCACGAAGGAATTTAACGAATAAAATGACCATTTGTGATGTTCTATGGACATATTGGAGTGCCAAGAGAAGAAGATCTTCAAAGGTAAGGCATGAATTATTTCTGACTTTTGTGTTGCGCCTGGCAGATTGAAATATGATTTTCATGTGTTTGTTTGATGGGGTGCTATCCTCACATAATAGCATGGTTTGCTTTCGCCATAAAGCCTTTTTGAAATCTGACACTGTGGCTGGATTAACAAGAAGTTCATCTTTAAACCAATGTATAACACTTGTATGATTTATTAATTATTATTATGAGTATTTCTGTTTTTGAATTTGGTGCGCTGCTATTTCACTGGGTGTTGGCGTGCGAAGGGATCACTAAGAAGTTATTCTGAGCCGTGATAGCGTTTGAGCCAATAAATTGTGTGTTGACAAGGTAGGGATGGTACAGAAGATGACCCTATTTGGTAAAAGACCAAGTCAATGTTATGGCAAGAACAGCTCAAATAAGCAAAGAGAAAAGAAAGTCCATCATTACTTTAAGACATGAAGGTCAGTCAGTATGGAACATTTCAAGAACTTTTAAAGTTTCTTAAACTTGTTGAGGATAGGGGGCAGTATTTTCACTTTGGATGAATTGCGTGCCCATAGTGAACTGCATCAAACTCTGTCCTAGATTGCTAATATATGCTAATTATTATTACTATTGGATAGAAAACACTCTGAAGTTTCTAAAACTGTTTGAATTATGTCTGTGAGTATAACATAACTCATAGGGCAGGCAATCTTCCAACCAAGAAGTGAAATTCTGAAAGTTGGGGCAACTTTGACGTCATAGCCCCTTCCTTTCCCAACAAGATATGGATCTGGAAGTACTTCCTACACCTTCCACTAGATGTCCTCATTCAGTAGAAAGTGTAATGGAGCATTTGCTTTGAACTTTGACCTAATGGGAGGGAAAATAGTCAGTGTCCTGACAGATTGCCATTTTTATGTGGCGCATTTCTCTGTGGGTGCTACGGCTGTTCCATTCGGCCCCAGATGAAAACGTATGATCCGGTTGGAACGTTATTGAATATATATGATAATATCATCCTGAAGATTGATTCTCTACTTAGTTTGACCAGTTTATTCGACCTGGAATATATCTTTTGGAAGTTTTCGTGTGAGTTATCTTGGACCAGCAGTCAGTTTTTGGGCACGTGAGCTGAAAGTGATAGCAAATGCAGCTACTTGGACACTAGTATTGGACATTATGGAACAAAACAATGATTTATTGTGGAACTAGGACTCCTTGCACTACATTCTGATGAATGATCATCAAAGGTAAGGGAATATTTATGTTGGAATTTCGTATTTCTGTTGACTCTAACATAGCGGTTACGTCTGAGCGCCGTCTCAGATTATTGCAGTGTTAGGCTTTTTCCGTAACGTTTAAAAAAAATCTGACACAGCAGTTGCATTAAGAACCAGTGTATCTTTAATTATACGTAGAACATGTATCTTTAGTCAAAGTTTATGATGAGTATTTCTGTTATCTGACGTAGCAATTCCTCCGGATATTTTGGAGGAATTTCTGAACATGCCATCAATGCAAACCGAGATTTGTGGATATAAAAATGCATATTATCGAACAAAACATAAATGTACTGTGTAACATGTCATATGACTGTCATCTGATGAAGATTTTCAAGAGGTTAGTGATTCATTTTATTTATAATCCTGCTTTTGTGATTTTATCTTTGGCTGGAAAAAATGGCTGCATTTTTTCTTTGGTTTGGTGGTGGTCTAACATGAATATATGTTGTGTATTTGCTGTAAAACATTTTAAAAATCTGACATGATGGGTAGATGAACAAGATGTTTATCTTTCATTTGAGGTATTGGACTTGTTAATGTGTGAAAGTAAAATATTTCTAAAGAATATTTTTGAATTCCCTGCGCGAACTTTTCAGCTGAACGGGGGGACTCCTTGCCCCAACAGGTTTTAACCTCCCTGCGCACGGAACCCGGTAGCGGGCTGAAATTCCACAACATACGGTGATCGCTACATAAATAGTCATATTAAACATTCATGAAAATGCAAGTGTCTCACATGTATCGAAAGCCTAGAATCGCGCTAATCCAACTGCGTTGTCATATTTAAAAAAGGATTTACTGCGAAAGAATACGATGCGATTATCAGAGGATAGAGCCCCATAAAAAAAATATATTTCAACCAGCACAGGCTAACAAAATCACAAACTGCATTAAAATAAATAGTTGACCTTTGTCGATCTTCGTCTGTTTGCAATCCCAATGCTCATTGCGTACACAATGAATGATCTTTTGTTTGATAAAATCCGTTTTTATAGCCTAACACGAAACATTTTGTGAACCGCTTGTGTCGTGAATTCCGTCTCATTCCATTTTCGACGACACATTCGAGGGTAAATACCTACACAAAACGTGACTTTTCCAGTCATGTTTGGTTTCATTGCAATCAACTGGTTTGTTTGTAACACAACCAAACCTGATGGGCCATTTCGCGGAACGTATTGACTGAAAGAAAGCGATTTGAAGACAACAAGTAATGACATCACTGTGCACCAATGATATGACCACTGTTTCGTTGATTGACTGTATTTTAACCCAATGACCACTGATCGTCTTGGAATCTAGCTGGGTAGATAGCCAGTGAGCTGAGGTAAATGGCAATATGCAATGGTTATGTGTTGGAAGACCAACCAATGTAGTAAACTCCGGTGTAAAGAGAGTCATTCGCTATTGAAGTTTTATTCCGGAAGGTGCTACGCATATTACGCACAGCATTGTTTGGTAAACACGCAGATTCAGCTGTTTATATATCAATCAGTATGGCGACTAAGTCAGGGAAAACTAAATTGAAGTCTAGATATACAGGTGTACACACAATTTTAGAAGAAATTGATCGGAAAAGTGAGACAGAGATTGTTGTAGGACGATTCATTTAGTGATTCCCAAGTGGAGGAATATTTTTTGAACGGAGAGGACATATTTTGGACTTTAAAGTTCTTCTCATGCTAATGCCCTTATTTGAAATTAATAATATAAAATATTATTTGTGATTTTTTTTTATTTTAGAAGCAATATATAAAAATGTAATTTAATGAAATGTGAGATGCGTGTGTCTGCCGCCCCTCCCCAACCCACATATTTGAGGCTGTTGAGGGGAGGGCAGGCCCACAACAATGGCCAAACTGAAATGGAGACAGTAGATACAGCTGGTCTGTTGTAATATAATAAAGACAGTAGATCTAGCTGGTCTGTCATAATATAATAGAGACAGTAGATCTAGCGGAAATATCATAATATAAAAGAGACAGTAGATCTAGCAGGTCTATAATAATATATTCAACCTTATGTTCCCTGTACTCTATATGTATATATATGTTTATTATACCTGTTGATACTCACTTTACAGCAGAAAGAGACTGATATGGCACCTGGCATCAGCAGCACAATATTGTGTAGAGCTTTGGCAAAGTGGGTGTGGTTATATCCTTCCTGTTTGGCCCTGTACGGGGGTCTCATCGGATGGGGCCACAGTGTCTCTTGACCCCTCCTGTCTCAGCCTCCAGTATTTATGCTGCAGTAGTTTATGTGTCGGGGGGCTAGGGTCAGGTTGTTATATCTGGAGTACTTCTTCTGTCTTATCCGGTGTCCTGTGTGAATTTAAGTATGCTCTCTCTCTAATTCTCTCTTTCTCTCTCTCTGAGGACCTGAGCTCTAGAACCATGCGTCAGGACTACCTGACATAATGACTCCTTGCTGTCCCCAGTCCACCTGGCCTTGCTGCTGTTCCAGTTTCAACTGTTCTGCCTACGGCTATGGAACCCTATGGAACTGTTCATATTTACTCTTGAGGTGCTGTCCTGTTGCATCCTCTACAACTACTGTGATTATTATTATTTGACCCTGCTCGTCATCTATGAACGTTTGAAAATCTCGGCCATGTTCTGTTATAATCTCCACCCGGCACAGCCAGAAGAGGACTGGCCACCCCTCATAGCCTGGTTCCTCTCTAGGTTTCTTCCTAGGTTTGGACCTTTCTAGGTAGTTTTTCCTAGCCACCGTGCTTCTATGGTGAATACACAGAATATGCATATCCTTGGTTCTGTGCCTGAGCTACAGTCAGTTAGATTTGTGTATGTCTTCAGGCGGAAATTGAAAAAAGTAGGGGGGTAGCTCTAAAAGGTTATTAACCCTCCTGTTGTGTTCGTTCCATGTTAATTAATTCTGTGTTCCCGGTCCAAAATGACTGCCCCCATTATAGCTGATTATAAATCCCTAATAATAGATGTATTATCACCTAATGTTGTGTTAGATCTTTTTATCAACTTAAGTTCTTGTGAACATTACAAGTTTTGAACTTCTATTTGCTATTTATGGCCTGTGGGCCTCATTGACCTGAGCTCATACAACTATTTATGGCCTGTGGGCCTCATTGACCTGAGCTCATACAACTTGTTTTTGAGTAAAAAAAGCACAATGTATGGATTACTCAGATGAAACATATTGCGTTATTTATCACAGACTACTTTGTGTCCAAGTTTAACAAGGACTCTCTCCTCCTCACCAGTGTCATGGTCAAAGATATGATCAAGAGCCTCACATACAGTATATCGTTTGGTCATTGTGCTGCCACAGAAAGAATTGTGAGCAAGGCCTCAGAAAAGCTTTATATAGCAGAGCTGTGAGAAAAGTTCCAAATATTATTGAAACAATGTTGTGATTGTTTGTGAGAATGCCAACAGGATTCAATTGGGGTAAGTTTCCATTGAAGCCAAGAAGGTAGGTGTGTGTGTGTGTGTGTGTGTGTGCTCTAACACACATGCATGTGGGGGTCTGGGAGCGGAAATGTGTCTATCTGATGAATGGGCATGTGCCTGAGCTCAATTTTATACACTAATTGTACTCACCCAATCATTTCTAATGATCGATCATTTTTGACCAGGAACACCACAGGTGTACAAAAGTTCAATAAAACACCCAAAATGTAATGAAAATCATCCAAATGTATTTTGTGTGTTCAGATGCACTGTGTGGACAAAGTCACGGAACCTTATGACAATCAGATTAAATGAACTACATTTTTCAGAGTAACGGTCGCCCCAGCCTCATTCCAGAATGTGATTACGCAACAGTACATTTAATCCACGCTGCCCTCAAACCAAGGCACGCAGCCTGTTTTTATTTGTAGGCTGTTTTCAACTCTTCAATTTCAAATTTTCTAACAAGTTTTGTTTCTTTCTAAGAACAGTTTGAATTGAGGTGTGTTCCGCCTCCTCATTCATTCATATACCAGTAGTCATTTTTACTTTTGTGGACCAATACATTTTTTGTTGACATTTCTGACCAGGACAAAATTCCCCCTGCACTTCCCAATTGTTGGTGCGTTTCCAGTCTGCATACATTTGCGCATCTCCTGTCCTGCACACACTTGTTCACATTTTCAGTCTGTTGCCTGCATTGCAGTCATAGTTGTTTTTGTTACCAATAATAACTTTGGAAATGTGTTTCTTTCAAATTAAGTGCCTCATTAAGTAATAATAGTTTATGCATGTTGTGTTAAAACTTGTTCAGGATAGGGGGCGGTATTTCCCCTTTGGATGAATTGCGTGCCCATAGTAAACTGCATAAAAAAATCTGTCCTAAATTGCTAATATATGCATATTATTATTATTATAGGATAGAAAACACTCTGAAGCTTCTAAAACCGTTTGAATTATGTCTGTGAGTATAACAGAACTCACAGGGCAGGCAATCTTCCAAACTAGTTTTGGAATCCTGAAAGTTGGGGGCAACTTTGACGTCATCGCCCCCTCCCTTCCCAACCAGTTATGGATCTGGAAACACTTCCTATGTCTTCCACTAGATGTCCTCATTCAGTAGAGCGTATAATGGTGCATATGCTGTGAACTTTGACCCAATTGGGTGAAAAACTGTAGGTGTCGATAGGATTTTCATGTGCGTGAAGGCGCGCTTTGGACAGAGAGCTTCCTTTGTTCCAGTCAGCGCCAGATGAACTAGGATTGTCCGGTTTGGAATGCCATTCGTTTTGTACGTTTATAACATCCTGAAGCTTGATTCTGCACTTAGTTTGACCAGTTTCGTCGACCTGTAATATGTAGTTTGGAAGTTTTGATGCGCAATTATTCTGGACCAGAAGTAATTTCTTGGGCATTTGAGCTGAAAGTGGTAGCATATGCTAATACATGGACACTAGAATTGAACGTTATGAAACAAAACGATGTATTGGGTGAGTATGACTCCTTCCACTACATTCTGATCGAAGACCATCAAAGGTAAGGGAATATTTATGTTGTAGTTTTGTATTTCTGTTGACTCCAACATAGCGGAGAAATATTGTTACGTTTGAGCGCCGTCTCAGATTATTGTATAGTAAACTAATTCCGTAACGTTAAAAAGAAATGTGACACAGTGGTTGCATTAAGAACAAGTGTATCTTTCTAACTATATGTAGAACATGTATCTTTAGTCAAAGTTTATGATGAGTATTTCTGTTATCTGGCGTTATCTGGCGTAGCTTTCTATAATTTCTCCGGACATTTTGGAGAATTTTCTGAACATGGCGTCAATGTAAACCGAGATTTATGGATATAAAATGTATATTATCGAACAAAACATAAATGTACTGTGTAACATGTCATATTACTGTCATCTGATGAAGATTTTCAAAAGGTTAGTGAATGATTTTTCTTTTAATCCTGCTTTTGTCATTTTATCTTTTGTTGGACAAAATGGCTACGTTTTTTCTTTGTTTTGGTGGTGGTCTAACATAAATTTATGCTGTGTTTTCACCGTAAAACATTTAAAAAATCTGACACGCTGGGTAGATGAACAAGGTGTTTATCTTTCATTTGAGGTATTGGACTTGTTAATGTGTGGAGGTTAAATATTTCTAAGAATATTTTTGCATTCCCTGCGCTACCGTTTGAGTTGAACGGGGGTGTAGTTCCCGCTTGGGAACCCATGGCGTCAACAGGTTTTAAGTTGTTTCTACTGTAGCATAATATTTTTGTGTATAGTCCTTATTTTATTTTTATTTTTCACCTTTATTTAACCAGGTATGCAAGTTGAGAACAAGTTCTCATTTACAATTGCGACCTGGCCAAGATAAAGCAAAGCAGTTCGACACATACAACGACACAGAGTTACACATGGAGTAAAACAAACATACAGTCAATAATACAGTAGAAACAAGTCTATATACGATGTGAGCAAATGAGGTGAGATAAGGGAGCTAAAGGCAAAAAAAGGCCATGGTGGCAAAGTAAATACAATATAGCAAGTAAAGCACTGGAATGGTAGATTTGCAGTGGAAGAATGTGCAAAGTAGAAATAAAAATAATGGGGAGCAAAGGAGCAAAATAAATAAATAAATAAAATAAAATAAATACAGTAGGGAAAGAGGTAGTTGTTTGGGCTAAATTATAGGTGGGCTATGTACAGGTGCAGTAATCTGTGAGCTGCTCTGACAGCTGGTGGTTAAACAATGCCACTTAATATAATTTTTGCATACCCTACATTACTCATCTCATATGTATATACTGTACTCGATACCATCTACTGCATCTAACCTATGCCGTTCTGTACCATCACGCATTCATATCTTTATGTACATATTATTCATCCCTTTACACTTGTGTGTATAAGGTAGCTGTTGTGAAATTGTTAGGTTAGATTACTCGTTGGTTATTACTGCATTGTCGGAACTAGAAGCACAAGCATTTCGCTACACTCGCATTAACATCTGCTAACCATGTGTATGCGACAAATAACATTTGATTTGTGTGGTTCCCACCATGAATCATGTAGGAGGTGTGATGGTGTGGGGTCTAATGTCCATTCCTCATGTTTCTTGTCCCAAGCAAGTCACTTCTTCATATCGGTGTCCTTTAGTAGTTTCATTGCAGCCATTCGACCATGAAGTACTGAATCATGCAGCCTCCTCTGAACAGTTGATGTTTAGATGAGTCTGTTACTTGAACTCTGAAAAATTTATTTGGGCTCGAATTTCTGAGTCTGGTAACTCTAATGAACTTATCCACTGCAGCAGAGGTAACTCTGGGTCTTCCTTTCCTGTGGCGGACCTCATGAGCACCAGTTTCAAAATAGCGCTTGATGGTTTTTGTGACTGCACTTGAAGAAACTGTAAAACTTCTTGAAATGTTCTGTATTGACTGACCTTCATGTCTTAAAGTTAAGTAATGATGGACTGTCGTTTCTCTTTCCTTATTTGAGCTGTTCTTGCCATAATCTGGACTTGGTCTTTTACCAAATCTTCTGTATACCACCCCTACCTTGTCACAACACAACTGATTGGCTCAAATGCATTATGAAGGAAAGAAATTCCACAAATTAACTTTTAACAAGGCACTCCTGTTAATTGAAATGCATTCCAGGTGAATACCTATTGAATCTGGTTGAGAGAATGACAAGAGCATGCAAAGCTGTCATCAAGGCAAAGGGTGTCTACTTTGAAGATTCTCACATCTAAAATATATTTTGATTTGTTTAACACTTTTTGGGTTACCACATGATTCTATATGTGTTATTTCATAGTTTTGATGTCTTCACTATTATTCTACAATTTAGAAAATACTAAAGAAAAACCCTAGAATTGTCACGCCCTGACCTTGGAGATCATTTTTATGTCTCTATGTTGGTTTGGTCAGGGAGTGATTAGGGGTGGGAATTCAATGTTGTATTTGTGTAGTTCTATGTTTTGGCCGGGTAGGGTTCTCGATCTCAATCGTTGTTTCTGGTTGAGAACCACACTTAGGCTGCCCTTTTTCCCACCTGTGGTTGTGGGAAGTTGACTTTGTTTGGGACACAGAGCCGTTAGCTTCACGGTTTGTTTTTGTAGTGTTTATTGTTTTGTTCAGCACATTATCCAAATAAAGAGAAAATGTATGCTCACCCCGCTGCACCTTGGTCCTGTTCTTTCAACTGCCGTGACAAGAATGAGTAGGTGTGTCCAAACTTTTGACTGGTACTGTATGTAAATGCGACATTTCATTTTTTTAAACTTGTAATAAATTAGAAATATATATATATATACTACCGTTCAAAAGTTTGGGGTCACTTGTTCTTGTTTTTGAAAGAAAAGCACATTTTGTTGTCCATTAAAATAACATCAAATTGATCAGAAGTACAGTATAGACATGTTGTAAATGACTATTGTAGCTGGAAACGGCTGATTTGTTATGGAATATCTACATAGGCGTACAGAGGCCCATTATCAGCAACCATCACTCCTGTTTTCCAATGGCATGTTGTTAGCTAATCCAAGTTTATAATTTTAAAAGGCTAATTGATCAAATAAAATTATGAACTTTATTGAACAAATCAAACATTTATTGTGGAACTGGGATTCCTGGGAGTGCATTCTGATGAAGATCATCAAAGGTAAGTGAATATTTATAATGCTATTTCTGACTAATGTTGACTGCGCAACATGGCGGATATTTATTTTGGCTGGTTTGGGCTCTTAGCTCCGTACTCATATTATTGCATGGTATGCGTTTCCCGTAAAGTATTTTTGAAATCTGACACAGCAGTTGCTATGAAGTTTATCTAAGGTTCCATGCATAACACTTGAATTTTCATCAACATTTATAATGAGTATTTCTGTAAATTGATGTGGCTCTCTGCAAAATCACTGCATGTTTTGGAACTACTGAACATAACACGCCAATGTAAAATTAGATTTTTTTAAATATAAATATGCACTTTTATCGAACAGAACATACATGTATTGTGTAACATGAAGTCCTAAGAGTGTCATCTGATGAAGATCATCAAAGGTTAGTGATTAATTTTATCTCTATTTGTGCTTTTTGTGACTCCTCTCGTTGACTGGAAAAATGTCTGGGTTTTTCTGTGACTTGGTGGTGACCTAATATAATCGTTTGTGGAGCTTTCGCTGTATGCATTTTTTAAATAAAACACAGTGACTGTATTAACGAGATTTTTATCTTTAAAATGGTGCCTTGTACTTGTATGTTTGAGAAATGTTATTTATGCGATTTCTGTTGATTTGTATTTGGCGCCCTTTGGCTGTTGGCAGAACCCCAGTCCTCAATGTCAACAGTGAAGTGGCGACTCCGGGATGCTGGCCTAATATATTATTTTTTGGGGTTTTGATAAAAAACAGGCCCAGGCCACTGCTTTGTGATGCACTCTGGGCCTTTTTTAAATAAACCACACACTGAAGTTCAACACACCCTGGAGCATAGCACAGTGAGTCCACTTTAACACCTTTGAACATGGGTATGCAAAATGTATGAGGAGTTGGATGTCTGTGACTACAAACCTCAGATTTCAACAAGGGCCAAAGATCAGGTGCTAGGGATTGGTTCGGATCTGGACTTTTTGATATTGGCTTATTCTTGCAAAAATATACTGTACTATGTATACTTCAGATGAGACCACATCTCGAGGCGAGAGAAAACGTTGCCCAGAACATATTTGAAGCTTTCTCTCAGTCTCTTCAAACAGCCGAGTATCAAAGAGGAACCTGAGGAAGACATGGTCGCTGGAGACCACGCACACTGAGCCTTCTGTTGCCAAGAACACCAACTCCATGGCGACTGAAGAGTGGGTGGCTGCGGTTGCATTTCCATTGGCTGAGAGTCTCTGTCACACATCCCACTCATCATAACACTCACTTCCTCTTAACTGCCTGCTCTCTGCCTCTCCTTCCCTCTCTCTCTCCTTCTCTCTCTCTCTCTCTCGACCTAGCCCCTCGCCCCCATTGCCATCTCAGGTCACCAAATTCTACCAGTGTTTACCGCCCGGCAACGTCCTCTCCATCTGATCTGAATCATCTATAAGTGCAAACATTTGTTGATCAATAATTCATTTTATATACAAAAACATATTGCTCATGTTCAATCCACATGTATGTTAAAGGAAGAAAACATTCAGGACAATCATACAGGGTCAGGGTAACATTTAAGTGATTAAAAACAGTTCCAGTGTTGAAAAACTGGTGTAGAAAGACAATTGTTTTGATAAAGTAGACCCTGCTTGATGTGATGGCGCTTAATGAACATTCTACAGTAATCATATTTGTCAGGTGTATAAGATGATTTGGATACGGTCTCACATGCCTAATGAGTCACTAGCTCTGAAACTTATCTTAACGAGCTGCTGATGACTCATATTAACCAGAATGTGGTGTGATGGATCTTTGGGCCCAAGTTGAGCTTTAGATAAGCCTCAGCTCATTTATACTGGTGTTTGGAAATTATAGGTGATTCTGCTGGCTCCTGATATCAGTGTATTACTGCAATTAATCTCCCTCTTCTACCCAGGGGGTTGGGGATTCCACCATACACTATACTATAAACAGATCATCTATGCTACGCTATCAGCATGTGAATACATCTGGCTCTGGGATTCAGTAAGCACTGAGCTCACCGGGGGAGGCTAGGACTTTCTTTATGTTAAAGCTGTCTTGACTCTCTCTCTCTCCCTCTGCATAATGAGGTTTGTGTTGTGTTGAGCCTTTTTTTTGCTGTAAAGACATGCAAACACAAACTTGATCGCTTTATTTAATATCTCTCTCTCTCTCTCTCTCTCTCTCTCTCTCTCTCTCTGGGTTGTCTAGCTCTAGTCTGTGGTGAGAAAGATGAGGATGACAGAAAAACAGATACAACAGGTGAGTTTAACTCTCTATCTCTAGCTCTCTCTATCTAGGTTGATTCCACCCAAAAGGGCTGTTTGTGAGATAGTTAACTGCCAAAATAAAGGAAACACCAACATAAATAGTCTTAATAGGGTGTCGGTCCACCCCAGGCTGCCAGAACAGCATCAATGTTCCTTGTCATAGATTCTACAAATGTCTGGAACTTTACTGGAGGGATACAACACCATTCTTTCATGAGAAATTCCATCATTTGGCATTTTGTTGATGGTGGTGGAAAAAGGCTATCTTAGGTCCTGCTCCAAAATCTCCCATACGTGTTCATTTGGGTTGAGATCTGGTGACTAAGACACACACACACCCTTTCAACCCCCTATGCTCATTTGAGACCCCTCTTTCAAAGTCACTGAGATCTCTCCTTCTAAGCCATGTAGCCAAAATAATGGACAACTGGCCATTTGTATATGTGATGTTGATAGGATGTTAATTGCTTAATTAACTCAGGAACCACACCCGTGGAAGCACCTGCTTTCAATATACTTTATATCCCTCATTTACTCAAGTGTTTCCTTTATTTTGTCAGTTACCTGTATATACGAAATGAAACATAAAAAAGTAAAACCATTTAAAAATAAAAAGTTATGTTAAACTCTGAAGATCAGAGGATAGTTCAGCAGCTTGCATGGCAGTTAGACACATGTTATATGCAAAATGTTGTTGTCTTACTCTTTGTAAATGATAACTGTCAGTGGCAGCATCATTTCATATGAAGACTTCCCCAATGCTTCAGAGAGCATCATGAAGCCCAGTACATGTTTCCAGAGTGTCCGAAGGCAGACTGAGCTCATGCATAATGTGCTGCAGTGGGTATTGGCTACCCCCATGTTTAGCTATCCTGCTACCCTGTGCCTGAGATCTGATGGTTCCTCTTCCAAAACCCCACCTGGGATCCAGCGAGAGACAGCTACCCTAACAACCCCCCCCTCACCACCACCATCACCACACACACGTCAGAGCTGATCTGAAGTAGAGTGACAGGGGTTCACACTATGAAAGCAAGGCCCATCATAAATGTAAATGATTGCATTAATAAATGATGACCTCTGATTTCAATAGCTCATTATACATGCAAATGGTTTTAGAAAGGGGAAACAATGGACCAAGTGTTATGTGCCGTCCAGATTGTAATTGTATAACAAGGTAGCTGACCCAGTATCATTAATATTAATTTGTTACATTATTTAAGACATCTCAATCCCGTTGGTGACCCCGGATATGAATATGTTTGATTTGACTTTTCATTCATTTGTATAGTTTGTAGAGCTCGCCATTTGCATGATAAAGAGTTTCCTATGAGAATCCCTGTTGCTCAAAAGGCATTCAGCGAAATAGAGATGTCATTCTATATTTCCACTCTGTGCACTTGGATCAAAGGTTAATGTCAGTGTATAATAATTGCGTCCAGCTGTTAGTGGTATTCCCCAAGGCAGCATGTCAATCACATTCTAATTTTTTGACTGAATACAACAATGTCACTAGCAATGATTTGCATAGCTAAAAATCAACTAATGAAAAAATGTGTATGTTTGACTGTGAAATGTAAATGATACATCTCACATGAAGCACCAATTAAGCTATGAAACTAGTGAAAGTAGTATTCAAATGTCACCCTGATTTAAAAAATATATTTCCAGCTAAAGTTGAACTCTCTCTCTACAAGCTTCTCTCATGTGTTAATTAATGATTGTTGATACTAATCCCACCAATTCACCATCCACTGCACCTTTCTCTCCATTCTCCCAGTGTGACTGTTTATGAGAGTTAATAAAACATGTTTTATTGTAACATACACCAGATAGGTTCAGTGAATTGTATTGTTTAACAGGGTCAGTAGTATTAACCCCAGGGGCAAATGATGGTTAAGTGCCTTGCTCAAGGGCACATTAACATATTTTTCACCTTGTCTGCCTGGGTATTCAAACATCAACCTTTCGGTTACTGGCACAACGCTCTAACCGCTGTGCCACCTGCCACCCTGTAAGGAGTTTAAGATGGATTCACACTGAGTTCCCAGACGATTTCAATAGACCGTACTGAGATACTCACCCTCATTTTCAGCTGAGAGACACATTCACCACCAAACCAAGAAAAAACTAGTGATGGTATCCCATTTTCAAATCATATTCTGAGAGAACTGAGAAGTTTGAAAACTTTTTAGACAAGTATTCAAACATAACCGGGAAAGGCAATTTAAATGAAAAATACCAACAGCTCATAGTAGTTCATAGACAGGTGCTATGCCCATAGTTGAAGACCAAATCTGTGGTACTTGTTAGCCGTTGTCAATTCTGTATGGAACAATTCATCGTTAATCTTTAATCTGAATTTCTTTAGTATGTTTAGACATAAAATCCCAATAATTAATCTAAGTGTTATTCTACTTTATCTCAGTCCAGATTGATTCATCTCTTAATCAAAGTGTCTTATACCCACAGTTTGGCTTATTTCCCAACCTAGCTGTGTCCATTATTGAGCTCTAACCAGACAGGGGACCATAGTTTATTCTGTCCTCCAAATATTGATTTGGTTTCTTTTTTCATTTGTCCTCACCCCAAGCCATTATTGCTTTTATGGCTGTTTTTACGACCCTCCATAGGCTGCTGACCAATTACGCTTTGTACCCCATTAAGAGTTCTCTCCTCTCCCGGCCTGACATAAGTGCTGCACTTCAATGCTTCGGGCTACAGAGCGATTGTCTCCATACTTCCCCTATAAAATATTAACACCAGCTATGGTCTCCTGCTGCAGCCAAATTCCTGTGTGGTCCACTTAAAGATGTTAGCCACAGATCTGCCACAGCTTTCCCACTCCAAACATTATCCTACCCCCTCCAACCCCACAAACCATGGTTCCCCATCTCTTAGTTTGTCACAGAGATCCAACTGCTTGCTTCAGTGACACTGCTCGTACATTATTCATATGAGGGTACAGTTTACCATGTGCCACACTTTTGAGGTTGGAGAGAAGCACAGATAATAGGTGAGGAACTCCGTCTATGTACACTTATCTCATACCACAATCACCATCCATCATGGCCCATTATGAACTATTTATAACCCCACACTGTGGCAAACGGTGGGGGTGACAGTGGTACACCCTGTCTGCTGCCTCCTCACATTTAACGTTTTTCCATCACTTTCTTTTGAAACATTAATATGCAGGTTGCTGAAGGAAATTACATAGCAAAAATAATGTTGAGGTGGTATTAAAGCATACCCATTCTGCTAGCTTAGCAGTCCCTCATCTGTCAGGGAGTGACATTCTGTGTAGGCGGGCATATGTTCGCACCATGTTGTTACACAAACTGTCGACCAAAACTCTGCGCCCCGCTGAGTATTCTTTCGTGATAAGACTTTTTCCAAATAGCAAAGCACAAGGCATGTTGTTTTATTGCTTCTATTAATCTCTCCATTATCCTCTCTCCAGCTCCTTTCCCCGTATACCATCACTGTGATGGCCTCCTACAGCTCCCATTCCCTCAATTAAAACATATCCCAGTGTTGGCTATTAGCTGGCATGTGAATGTAACATTTTTCCAACTGGCCTTAGGAATCACAGTCCAGAGTGGAACCAGTGAGTCTGATTTGGGACCTCCCGTATCATTGCTTCTTTAGGAACATATTTCATGTTTTTTCTATCTCCTAATAAGGTGAGTGTTTGAAGGGATGATAACAAATGGTCTCTGGGACCAGCCAGTGGTGGGGACCAATCTATCAGGCCCTAGAAGGAGTATGGGCCTCACGCAAATGTCTTCTCAGCATGTTAGCTGTTGGAGCAGAAAACTCACTACATGAGTGATCACTCGCCCACTTTGGGGAATCGAGTCGCTTCACTAATGTGACGGATGTAAATTCTGCAGGGAAGGATGATGTGTATATTCTCAGGCCACCAGAGTCAAGCTTGATTTTGATCTAGAATCAAACAGAACGCCACCACCAGCAACAACAACAACAACAGGAGTGTTGTTCACTTGATATGATAGAGGGGTTCTGTTCAAGGCTCCATGCCATGAGGAGCCATCTTACTGTGCTTTTTATTTCACATAGGTTGTGTCCAAACTTTATAGGGAATAGGGTGCCATTTGGGATGCACACATAGATATTGATACTGTTTTGTCCTGTCTTAGCTCTGGTACTTCGTATGTACCACATTTTGAATCTACTCAAGATATCCAACCAAGTCAAAAAAAGCATTTTAAAAGTCTTAACTTATCTATTTTCCGATAGATCTTCACAAGACAGGATGTACAGAAGACAAATTGAATAAATATGAACTGTATTATTGTTTACACTGTTTTTTCTTGACCAGAAACTAGCTTTGTAGCTAACTCTGGCACTTCTACAAGTATGTTCTGTTCATCCACGTGCATCTTCCCTGTTAGATTAATGATAGACCGAAATACTCAACCTTTTCTGATTTTTTTGAAAATATAAATAATATCCTAATATCCATTATCTGTCCATCCGATGATGTGGTTAAAATGCTCTCTGCTGTATGCCTCAGAATAGATCTGAGCTGAATTGAATGGAGCATATCTGGACAGGAGCCCAGGATGTCAGTGGCTCATCTCCATCCCCCATCCACTTCCAATCTCCAGAACCCCCCAGCCTGCACCTCCCTGTAGCACCACGCAGGGCACTCTGAATGGGGCCGAGGTTACTGCCAGTCACCGCGGCTGGCATGGCCTTGCACCTTTTCTGTCCCTGCTGTCACTGAGTCTGACATTTTGGGCCTGTGCCACCCTAACCCCATCCCTCCCCTCCATTCCTCCCTGCCGTCTCTCCTTCCTACCTCTGTCCCACGTTCTTTGCTGAACTGTCCATCTCAAACGATGGCTCGCCAATTTTCACTCCGAGGTGTTGTGCCCAGAGAGCTAGGCCTTCTAATCCTGCTTCCATGACCTTTCAGCCCTCCTCCTACACTTCCTTGACCTTGTCATGTGTGGGGAGGGAGGGGTGGGTGTCAGTCTGAGGCAAGAGATAAAGGAAGGAGAAGAGATGGAGGTATGGCGAAACAGAGTTGTGGGAAGGGACAGGAGGAGGATATAAAAATCCACTCTCTGTGAACAGGTTCTGTCAGCAGCAGAGAGGAAGAGAGTGAGGGGAGGAAGGGAGAGAGAGGGAGAGTAGAGCAAGAGAAAGAGAGAGAGATTCTCTCCAGCGGCTAACAGAGGGGATGGAGAAGGGCCTTTTAGATAAGCTTCCTTGTCGAGGGCTTGATTTTGATTTCGACCGTCGCTAACAGTATCTTGTTGTCAAGCTAACAGTATCTTGTTGTCATGGGAATGGGGGTAGCTGGTAATTCCGTCTCACACTCAAATCTCCCTGAGTAAGACAAAACTGTCAGACGGCCGCCAGGGAGAGAAAGCCAGTAGAGGCAGAGTGGACTACCACACACTGAAGTGCATCACATCACACACACAGGCAGGGGAGAGATAGAGGGGCCTGATACAACATCTAAAGCACAACAACAGAATAGGACATCCTCTTTATAGAGATCATTTAGCAACTTATATAAAGTTGACTCTCTTTGAGACTGAGTAGCTTGTACTCTCTCCTTAAAGATGCTGTTTTTTGTCCCACTCTATATCCTATCTGTAGGATCCAGTCTGAATAAACTGAGTCATGATCAGATAAGTGTTTTGGGGTAAGTGAACAGGGATGCTCGTGTCTAATCCTCCTAAGTTATGCGCTCCAGACCTCAGAGCAGCCATCCAGCCAGCCAGCCAGTCCAGAGAAAGAGCCCCTGGTGCCACTTAAGATTCATGGTAAAAGAATGTTCTCAGCTCTTTTCTCTTCTGATCATATCACTGTGGAGGAAATGGAAGGACCCTGGGTGGATGCCAGGCCTAGCGGTGCTGAGCCCCGGAGAGGGGACAAGGGTGAAGGGGACAGGGGGGAGGAGGTTTGGGTAGAGGGGACGGGTAGAAGCGACAGTGGGGATGGGAGAAGAGGGAAGAGAGGGGAGAGGGAGGGGATTCGGTGACAAGGGGCTGGTGATGATGACCGTAGGGAGTGAAAGAGTTGGCAGAGGGCACCGGGATTCATCTTACCCAGTCAGAGGGCTGGTCCGTGGGTCTAGAGATGGGGGATGGAGAAAAAAATGGAGAGGGGGTGGATGGAGAGAGGGCAGAGGTCCAAAGAGGCACAGATGGTAAAAGACATGGCAGAACTTTTTTGGCTCGAGGACACATTGTCCTTATCAGACAAGTCCTTCCCTTCAACATCCTGCCTAGAAAGGCATGGCTAGATGGTATAAAGCTTATGTAAAAGTGACGTCAAATATCCATGTTTGGATGAGAATTTTTGCATTTTAGCTAACCCTAGTCCCTTTACCTAACCTTAACATAATGATCCTAACCTTTATGTTATTTCTCCTAACCTGCCATGTAAATTGTCCTAATCTGCCACAAAAAGTAACTTCTGACATAAGCTGTATACCGTCCAGCCAAAGTCAAAGCAGAGTGAGATGGTGTCGTGATGTAGCCTACGGCAGACATGACATCAGTACAATGATTTATTATTGTCATAATTAGCCAGTCATGCCATCGCCCCTAAGCCTGAAGCCTGTTGTTCATAGTGGTACACTCTGATATAGCATGCAGAGTCCATGCCAGCAGTCAGCTCTCATTGTACCCTTCTGTTGACATAGATAGCCTAACAAGTGGTGATATTACAGATATGCAACAGATATGCAACTAATATGTTTGCCCATCATTTATCTTTTTCCGTTTTACCCCTCGTATGATGCATACTGATTCATACTGACCTGGTGTGTGTGTGTGTGTGTGTGTGTGTGTGTTTGCCACAGCAGTGCAACCAAGCCTCTGTGGTCATCATTACTCCCAGCTAGGAGATTAGCATTACGGACAGAGATGGTGTGTGTGTTTGAGAGAGAGAGGGAGAGAGCGAGAGCTACACAAGTTGCTGTGGTGTTCAATTTAAAAAATGCCAAGTCCTCTCAAAGTACAATTGAACTGCAGCAGACAGAAGTGTTCATTTTAGCACTCCAGGAGAAACAATTTTCAAAAGCTATTAATCAAAAGTGTTTTTTTGCTACACAGGGACATTGTCTTTACCCATTCCCTTTTCCTTAAAGACATGTTGTACCCCATACCCCGTTTGATTTGATAAGATTTGTTTTACTTTAGTTTATTTGGTAAATTATTTTCTTAACTCCATTAATGACAAAGAATTAAGAAACCCGCACACTGCTCTTGATAGTATCACTGCTTTTTAATAAACTTTACGAATTAGCCTCAAGGACTTCATAAGAGCTTAACTCTATGAATCACATGGCCACCCAGAATATTCATATTGACCCCCCTTGTTTTTACACTGCTCCTACACTGCTCCATTTGATTTGATTTGAACCACCAAACTGAGGAACAATATTGGTCATAACTGCTCTTGGTTTACCATGACCCCTAATTACTTCTCTAGGTCCTTTGACAGGTGGATTATCGCTAGCTAGCTAAATGCAGGTCCATGTTCTGTTGTACCAACCCCTCCCCTACAGTGGTCCCCCTCTCCCCTGGCATCCCGGCAGCCTGGGGTGTGTGGGGCTGGCATCACAGTGCCAGGTTTAAATACAGATGGCACGGTGCACAATCCCCCTGCCATCCCCTGCAGCCTCCCTGCCTCGTTGCTGTGCTGTGTGGAGTGTTTACACTGCGTTGCGGTGCTCAGCGACGCTCTGCATGGCTCCAGACACCAGCCCAGCTCAGGGATTAAACATCCCCCCGAGGAAGCAACACGCTGACAGAGAGCCACACACACATCTGCGGCTGGAGCCTCTCTTCTACCTCTCTTTCATTCTCTCCCACCCTCTCTCTCACTCCCCTGTCTCTCTCTCTCTGCCTCTCTCTCTCTCCCTCTCTCTCATTCTCTGTTGTGTTCATCTCATTTTAGCTAAATTACGTCAATCATCCATCTGTTTCCCCTTTTTTTCTTATCTGTCAACCTCCTTTCTTTCTCACTTTTTGTCTAGTTCCTTTATCTCTAATCCTCTGTCTCTCATTCCTTGTCTCTTATTTCATCCCCCCCCTCTGTCTTTCCCCTCCGATTCTATTACATGTAATGTCAGCAGCGGTAAGAGAAGGAGGGATAAGAAAAGGAATTGTGACGTGATCTGTAGCTGTCAGACCCTCTACATAGAGCCCATTGATTTTCAACTTGTGAAATGTCAGAGATATATGATAGCAATCAAATCATACATCACACAGGGAAATGTCCTTTTGGCAATATGACATATGTTTCTTCTCTCTCTCACTTTGTCTCAGTAATCTCCCGATGGATTTGGGAATGGTCTGTGTTCAATTCTGTATGATGAAGTAAAACCTTTACTTTCATGAGATATGCTAGTGAGATATGGGTATCTGTCATACAACCGGTGTGTATCTAGTTTGTGTGGTCAGGAATATACAAAATACAGTTACACACAGATTATATTTTATTACATTGTGTAACTTTTTCTTATTTTTTACTTTAGTTTATTTGGTAAATATTTTCTTAACTCTTTCTTGAACTGTACTGTTGGTTAAGGACTTGTAAGTAAGAATTTCACGGTAAGGTCTACACTTGCTGTATTCGGCGCATGTGATAAATAAAGTTTGATTGGATTTGATTATATTTACCGTTGAGCATTGAGTATCGACAAAACAATGCTAGATGTTACATGTCAGGCATACTGAGTGAGAGGGATGTGACCAAACTGTAATCACAGAGCGAGAAATGCCTATGAAGATCAGGACAAAGGAGGGAGTAATCAAAACAAACTTCCGAAGACAATGGAAACGCTGAAATGATTGGACTGAGGCTTTTGTTCTCCTCTCTCTCTCTCTCTCTCTCTCTATCTGTTATCATATGCACACACACACACACACACACACACACACACACACACACACACACACACACACACACACACACACACACACACACACACACACACACACACACACACACACACACACCAGTGTTTATGGAGATGAGCTCAGCCCTGCTCCCTCATTTAGACTGTCACGAGGTGATAATTAAAGTCACAGATTTGGCTTTGCCTGCATCTGGTGTTGTGTGTTGTGTGTTGTGTGTTGTGTGTTGTGTGTTGTGTGTAGCCTACTGGAATGTTCAGCTTTGCGAATATCATCCAAAGAGTATGCCTGTGTGTTAGGAGTAGGGGCAAAGAGAATGCCTGTGTGTTAGGAGTATGGGCAAAGAGAATGCCTGTGTGTTAGGAGTATGGGCAAAGAGAATGCCTGTGTGTTAGGAGTATGGGCAAAGAGAATGCCTGTGTGTTAGGAGTATGGGCAAAGAGAATGCCTGTGTGTTAGGAGTATGGGCAAAGAGAATGCCTGTGTGTTAGGAGTATGGGCAAAGAGAATGCCTGTGTGTTAGGAGTATGGGCAAAGAGAATGCCTGTGTGTTAGAGTATGGGCAAAGAGAATGCCTGTGTGTTAGGAGTATGGGCAAAGAGAATGCCTGTGTGTTAGGAGTATGGGCAAAGAGAATGCCTGTGTGTTAGGAGTATGGGCAAAGAGTATGCCTGTGTGTTAGGAGTAGGGGCAAAGAGAATGCACACTTGAACACTTACACAGAAACACTGACACTATGGATAAACTTGCTTATTAACCCTTTACACTCACACCTGTATACGGGTTGAAAATGGGAGATTTGGGCACTAAAATTGGAACATAGTGGCTGTACAGTAACATACTATACATGACGTCAGAGCTCTGGCTCTGCGCTCACAGTGCTGTGTGGGTTTTGACTGACATCCGTTCTGAACCGGAGCACAGCACACGACAAGTTGCCCCCATCCCTCCCGGTAATTGGGCAACTTTTGCTCATTTTCCGTTGTCTGAGTGAGGGAAATGCTGTGAATTAAGAGGACTTTATGTATTTTAAAAGATGAGACATTGAGGATTATAATAAATACTACTTGATGTCATACAAGCAAGCTAAAGACGTGTGAGTCCAAATGTGCACATTTTCATTTCAGAAAACTCATGTCATATACAGTGTCAATGTTGATGATCACTATGGGTGTGTTTGCAAATTCGAAGTGTTGTCAGATTGTCCGATCATAAATTCAGAGACTAGGGTTGATCCGAGCGTTCTGACCTCTCAACAGTAGTCAAGCACACAAGCTAACTGGCTAATGTTGGCTAGCTATTTCCAGACACAAATGAGAGATCGGCTCACTCTGACCATTTTACCCCACCTAGCAGAGCTGGTTAGGCTGTTTTTTTAATGTTACCTAGAGCGTTGGTGACTGTAACTGTGCTGCTGGCAACAATTACATTTTTCTTTTTAGCGACGTTTACTGACATCGGCCATATTCAAACCGGACTAGATAGCCAGTGTGAATGTACTAACACACCCAACATTAATGAACAGTTAAAAGATGACATGGTACCATACCCATACCTATTGTGAAGGAAATGTGCCACTGAATATGCACCTGAATGCATGCATGGCTCCTTTTCTATGTACACCAGAATTACGATGTGTTTCTCTGAACTGCTCTGTGAAAAGATTGTATTTTATAACTTAGCAACAGCTTTCAAATGATGACCACCTGACCTAGATTGCGATTTATAATGGGCCATTTTTTGATTGCTTAAACCACAACAGTAATTGTGTGATGGCGGGGACGCAGGGTTGTGTTCCAAGCACTCTTGTTCTAGGTACTCAACGGCACAGCTAGGAGAGCTCAAAAAATCTTAAAAGTGCAATGAAATGACTTACGAACCGTGCACAGAGGTGTGTGGCCACTTGGAGACGCCAGTTAGACCTCTCACTCAAATCATTGTCATTTTATTTGTTGTCTTACGTTGAACCTATCTCACGTTTTCAAGAACTAATCTTGTCATGTTACTGAATGAACCCAGAGTATTTTCAGATTTCTTCATCAACAAAAACAAAAAACATACATTCAGAGATAGACACATACAGGCGTCATAAAACATACGGAGAAACACAAACACATGTGGCTGAGCTGAGGAAAAAAATATAGAAGTGAAGAAGAAAGACTTGAAAGACAGACCGGAGTCCTCCCCATCATGAAAGAAAAACATATGAATGGAACCAGAAGTGTCCGGCCTGCTGCAGGGTCTGTACATTATTGTCGGCCATTAAAACAATAATGTGGGCAGAAGTATGTGCCCAGCTAGTGATACTGCCGATGAGTAATGGCCCATGTGTCCGACATATGGGGCACCACAGTTATCACTTCATAGACTAAAATGGTGACACAGAGCGGGAGGGAGAGAGGAGAGGGGGTAGGGGGGATAGAGAGAGTGAGATAGAGAGAAGAGGGAGGGGTAGAGAAGGAGAGAGGGAGAGACAGAAACCAAAAGGGACACAAAGAGAGAGAGGAAGAAGGAAGGCTATAATGGGAAGAAATATGGGAGGGGGTATGAGAGAGAGAGAGAGAGATGATTTCCAACAGTCTCAAATAAACCCTGTTCTGTAACTCCCAGGCCACCATTTTACTGGGCGGCTCAGCCCCGAGAGTCTTGGCACAGTCGCATCGCATTAAGATCTCACACTTACACATGTAAAACTCTGTATATGAGAGCATATTAGATATTACCACTGTGGTGATACCATGTGATTTTCCATTATGAAATCATTTTCAACCACAATTTCCATAGGGTGACATATCCTGTATTTCTTACATCTTAGAACAGGGTTTTTCTCTCGCTTGGTGGATGTACAGTGGATCTTGGGAGTCTAGCCTCAATAGCCCATTATGAAATGGCTGGTAAGTCGGCTGGTAAGGAGGACTTTTAATGTTGATCATATAAAGTTGAAGCTGCGGTCCTAATTCCAATAACCCCCATGTCCTAATGGATTAGAGTGATGGGGCTCCAGCATTAACAGCTACTCCTTGCTTTTTACTGCCTCCTCTAAAACAATGGACCTTTATTACGCCTTCTACCGCCTCCAAGGTTATGCAAATCACAGCATATTGCACTTCCGAGCAGCTCTCCGCAGGCAAATATATATTTCACGTATTTTCATAAACTATACTGTACCACTCACTTAAAAACGATATCATATCTAACTTCCCTTTTCTTCGCCTGAAGCCTAGACATGATGTTCCATTGTTCCATATAGCAGATATGCCTCTGAGTCTGTTGTCTGACCTAGACGAGCTGGTATCTTGTCTGGCTAAGCCCGGCTTGCTGCCCTCATAGGGTTCTGGACATGGTAGGGTGTCAATGCCAGGGCAGCAGCAATACTCCAAGGCCCCTCCATTACCATCAACAGACAGAGATACAACAGTCTGAAGTATCATCTAGCACGGCCAGACAACAGTCTACATGCCAAGATGAAACACAACACACTGCCACAGCAGACTCCCAACAAACATGGCCATGTGCAACTGACAAGACTCATATGTACAGATGTAGGAACTTAATTTGACAAGTATTGTCGCAGCAAAAGAATCCTGCAGCAACGGGATTTTAACATTTAGTCCATAATGTTGCCCAATTGGTGGATAGGCTATTAGCTGGCAAAAATGTGTGTACATGAAAAGTGCAATACTGTTATTATAACTGTGTGTCAGTGGCGGTTTTCAGTGAATTTATGTAAATCACAAAGAATGCAGTACAGGAAAATTCTCAGCATCAAAAGCGTGATTAAATTAGGATCCGACATATGTACTGTAATGTAAGGAAATTGGAGGGAATGTTAGGGCTTTAAATCCCATATTATTATGGTCCCAACAACCTTTGTATAACCCGTCTATAACTATTCCTGAGCCTGCAATGCGTCTGATCCTTTAACGGTAACAGTAATCCTGTATACCACTCTCATATTTCTCTCAGCACTATTCTTTACCTTAATGTGTTACCCTGATTTGATGATAAGGGTTGTAAATGAGAAAATAATGCTAAAATGTGTATGTTTATTTTATCTTGAGGCTAGAAAGTCATCTCAGGTAACTGTAATCGATTAATATGAACAGTTGGCGACATGTTTTAAGTTATATCTACTCCAGATTAGCACTGAGACAAAATACCTGCCTCCCGAAGAAGACAGCTTGCAACCCGCGGCTAATTTTCTCCTTGTATTGATGTGGGTTAGAGATTCAGCCAGCTCGGCGCTGCAGACAAACGCCTGAAGTGCAGGACCAGAAACTTAAATTACAGAAGTAATTTATGACGCCCCAGGGGGAATAGACCCACTATATTTGTTAGGTTATTTTCAGGGGTTTTTCATAGATGTCAGCTGGTTCTATGAGATTGATGTGTAAGTGTGGATTGTCAGAGTAACCTTGCGCGAGGTTGGGGGTAAAAGCCAGGTAAATATACCCTGTCTGGGTACGTGTTTGCAGTGTGTGTGTGCATGCACATGTGTGTGTACGTAGGTAGGTACGTGTGTGTGTGTGTGTGTGTGCGTGCGTGCGTGCACATGTGCGTGCGCGCGTGTGCATGTGTGTGTGTGTGTGTGTGTGCACAGGGGCCATGCAGTGGTAGACCCCAGATGGGTTCGGTGTCAGCGCAGTCTCAAAATCCTGTGGGAGGCTCATGAAAGGTCAGACCTGCTGTGGGCCCTGCTGCTCCTGGATGGCTGACCTCACACCCACACACACACGGCTCACACACCACACACACATTGACATGTGTATATACTGTAGGCAAGCACACATCGCTGACATACTCAGCATACAATCTCACACAAGCAGATGCCCCCACCACACACACACACATAGAGAGAGAGAGAGAACCTGAGAAAGAGAGAAACTAAGAAACAGGCATTTTGACTCACAAACAGAACCAACTTACGACATGAGAACATCACTGCAGTCATTATACTCTGAGGTATCTGTGCTTTCTCCTCCTCTCTCTGACTTTCCCAATTACAGACCTACATCAGTTTGGAAAGTTTGTTTCTCCAGTGGTGCAGACTCACTCTGATGGTACATGTTCTGTTGTGTCTTTTTTCTACAAGTTAATGAATTCTTCTTCACTTCTAGTCAATTCTCTCTGGTGAGAGAGAGAGAGAGAGCGAGAGAGAGAGAGAGAGAGAGAGAGAAATAAATAGATAGAATGTCGTGGTGTCCCCGCCGGTCTGTAACTCAAAATTAGATTTTTATTTTATGTGGCATCAGGGACCTGTACAAACCAATCGCATACAGATTTATATACGTACATACAATGCCTTCAGAAATAATTCAGACCCCTTCACTTTTTCCACATTTTGTTATGCTACAGCTATATTCTAAAATTGATTTTTTTTTTTAAATTCCCTCATCAATCTACACAAAATGTCCCATAATGACAAAGCAAATAAATGTTTTTAGACGTTTTTTTAAACTGAAAAAACATTTACATAAGTATTCAGGCCCGTTACTCAGTAATTTGTTGAAGCAGCATTTGAAGCAGTTTACAGCATTGTGTCTTCTTGGGTTTGACGCTACAAGTTTGGCACACCTGTATTTGGGGAGTTTCTCCCATTCTTCTCTGCAGAACCTCTCAACCTCTGTTAGGTTGGATAGGGAGCATTGCTGCACAGTTCAGGTCTCTTCAGAGATATTTGATAGGGTTCAAGTCCGGACTCTGGCTGAGCCACACAAGGACATTCATACACTTGTCCCGAAGCCACTCCTGCATTGTCTTGGCTGTGTGATTAGGGTCGTTGTCCTGTTGGTAGGTGAACCTTCACCCCAGTCTGAGATCCTGAGCACTGTGGAGCAGGTTTTCATCAAGGATCTCTCCGTACTTTGCTCCGTTCATCTTTCCCTCGATCCTGACTAGTCTCCCAGTCCATGTTGCTGAAAAAAATCTGCACAGCATGATGCTGCCACCACCATGCCTCACCGTACGGATGGTGCCAGGTTTCCCCCAGACATGATGCTCGACATTCAGGCCAAACGGTTCAATCTTGGTTTCATCAGACCAAAGAATTTAGTTTCTCATGGTCTGAGAGTCTTTAAGTGACTTTTGGCAAACTCCAATTTTGCTGTCATCTGCCTTTTACTGAAGAGTGGCCTCTGTCTGGTGGAGTGCTGCAGAGAGGATTGCCCTCCAGGAAGTTTCTCCTATCTATACAGAGGAACTCTGGAGCTCTGTCAGAGTGACCATCGGGTTCTTGGTCACCTCCCAGACCAAGGCCCTTCTCTCCCAATTGCTCAGTTTTGTTCTGGGGACCTTCAATCTGCAGACCTTTTTTGGTAAACTTACCCAGATCTGTGCCTCAACACAATACTGTCTCAGAGCTCTACGGACATTCGACCTCATGGCTTAGTTTTTGCTCTGACATGCACTGTCAAATGTGGGACCTTACATAGACTGGTGTGTGCCTTTCCAAATCATGACCAATCAATTGAATTTACCACGTGTGGACTCCAATCAAGTTATAATAACATCTCAAGGATGCACCTGTGCTCAATTTCGAGTCTCAAATCAAATCAAATCACAAAACAAATTGGTCACATACACATGGTAAGCAGATGTTAATGTGAGCGTAGCAAAATGCTTGTGCTTCTAGTTCCGACCGTGCAGTAATATCTAACAAGTAATCTAACAATTTCACAACAACTACCTTATACACACAAGAGTAAAGGAATGAATAAGAATATGTACACATAAATATATGGATGATGTAACGGCTCTCTTCTATCTCCTCCTCTGACGAAGAGGTAGAACAAGGATCGGACCAAAATGCAGCGTGGTGATGATTCATGATATATTTTAATGAAGGAAAACCTGTACATGCAGAAACTACAAAACTAACGAAATGAAATAATGAAAACCGAAACAGCCTCTCTGGTGAAATACAAAACACTAAGACAGGAACAATCACCCACAAACACACAGTGAAACCCAGGCTACCTAAATATGGTTCCCAATCAGAGACAACGAGAATCACCTGACTCTGATTGAGAACCTCAGGCAGCCATAGACTATGCTAAACACCCCTACTCAGCCACAATCCCAATACCTACTAAAACCCCCAATACCACAACACAACACAAAATAACCCCATGTCACACCCTGGCCTGACCAAATAAATATATAAACACAAAATACTAAGACCAAGGCGTGACAGATGAGCGATAGCAGTGCGGCATAGGCAATATGCAGCAGATGGTATAGAGTACAGTATATACATATGAGATGAGTAATGTAGGGTGTGTAAACATTATATAAAGTGGCCTTGTTGAAAGTGACTAGTGATACATTTATTACATCCAATTCTTTATTATTAAAGTGGCTAAGTCAGTATGTTGGCAGCAGCCGCTCACTGTTAGTGATGGCTGTTTAACAGTCTGATGGCCTTGAGATAGAAGCTGTTTTTCAGTCTCTCGGTCCCAGCTTTGATGCACCTGCACTGTAACAGGTGCAATGTAACAGTATAGATGCACACACAGAGAACAATCACCTGTGAAGCATTGCTACACATCGCTCCACAAAAGCCATGGCCCTTGCAGAGCATGTGAAACAACTACTTCAAGGTCTCAGAGCGAGTGACGTCACCGATTGAAACGCTACTAGAGCGCACCCCGCTAACTAGCTAGCCATATCACACCGGTTCTACTCACCCCCCATTTGACCTCTTCCTTTTCTGTTGCAACCAGTGATCCAGGTCAACAGCATCAATGTAACAGTATAGCTTCCGTCCTTCTCCTCGCCCCTACCTGGACTCGAACCAGGGACCCTCTGCAAACATTAACAACTGCCTCCCACAAAGCATCGTTACCCATCCCTCCACAAAAGTGGCAGCCCTTGCAGAGCAAGGGGAACAACTATTTCAAGGTCTCAGAGCGATTGACGTCACTGATTGAAATGCTATTAGCACACACCCCGCTAACTAGCTAGCCATTTCACATAGGTTATACATGGCCACGCAGTCATGGATGAACAGGGAGTACAGGAGAGGGCTGAGGACACACACTTGTGGGGCCCCAGTGTTGAGGATCAGCGGGGTGGAGATGTTGTTTCCTACCCTCACCACCTGGGGGCGGTTACCTTAGCTTTCTTGGGAACAGGAACAATGGTGGCCCTCTTGAAGCATGTGGGAACAGCAGACTGGGATAGGGATTGATTGAATATGTCCGTAAACACCAGCCAGCTCTGAGCATGCGGCTAGGGATGCCGTTTGGGCCGGCAGCCTTGCTAGGGTTAACACGTTTAAATGTTTTACACACATTAGCTGCCGTGAAGGAGAGCCTGCATGTTTTGGTAGTGGGCCGTGTCAGTGGCACTGTATTGTCCTCAAAGCGAGCAAAGAAGTTGTCAAGTATGTCTGGGAGCAAGACGTCGGTGTCCGCGACGGGGCTGGTTTTCTTTTTGTAAACTGTGATTGACTGTAGACCCTGCCACATATGTCTCGTGTCTGAGCCATTGAATTGTGACTCTACTTTGTCTCTATACTGAGTCAGAGCAAAAGGTCTGAATACTTATGTAAATTAGGTATTTACGTTTTTTTTATTTTTAGTACATTTGCAAGCATGTCTAAAAACCCGTTTTCACTTCGTCATTATGGGGTTTTGTGTGTAGATTGCTGAGGATTTTTTAATTGTAATCCCTTTTAGAATAAAGCTGTAACGCAACAAAATGTGGAAAAAGTCAAAGCGTCTGAATACTTTCCTAAGGCACTGTATAGATTATATTATATATATATATATATATATAATCTATACAGTGCCTTAGGAAAGTATTATTATTATTCTTGTTTTTTTTCCCCTGCTTTCCTCTCATCCCGTCTCACCTCCACCAGCATCAACTGTTTGTCTCACCCCAGCCCCATCACCCCGTCTCACCTCCCTCCCCCCACCTCATCTGTCTCAACACCGACCCCATTGTTCTATTCTTCTCAGCAGAGATGGCAATATTTCTGTTACATGTGTGTGAAATATGGATTTCAATTACTTCTGAGAATTTATAAATTGTATTACACTGTATTATGGAACAAGATCATTTTAAGAGCTGTAATTTGTATTTTCAAAATACGTTTCTATACAATTATTAATAACAGTTCACATTTTGGGGCCCCACTTCACCCTCGTATCAGGAGTCTGATGGCACTATGGTGTGATAAGAGTGTCTGTAAAGACACTAAATATAAATGTATATCTAAAAATGAACAATTGCAAAGCATGCTGAATATTATTCTAATGACCTACGCCCCGAGAAAAAAAAGCCAATAATAATACCCGGTGAGCCATTTACTTTGTTCGTATTCTTATTATTTCATTATTTCTTATTGTTGTTGATTGTCAAGAAGGAACCTGCAAGTAAGCATTTTGTTGGACAGTGCATACCATGTGTATTCTGTACATATTACTAACATACTTGAAACTTGAAACATAGTGTTTTGCTGTTCATCTTGGTAAGTTCACTCTCACATATACATTTATATTCAGTATTTTTTTGATCAGACACTCCTATCCAGAGTGACTTGCTCAATTAAGGTAGATTAACATCAACATGTCACTGTCATAGCAGGTTAAACGTTTCTGTAAATGTTACTGAGAATGTGGTTTCTGTTCGGGCCGGCTACTTTGTGTATTTTAAAATACAAAATACATGTATCAGAATTCAATACATTGCAAACTAAAAGCATTTTGTGGTTTATTTTGATACAATTGCAAAATACCATGAAGATCAATGTATCTTATAATTCTTACCCATCCCTCAGTAGGAATCAAGTCTCATCTCCGTATAGAACAAAACACACAAACAAAAAAACACTATGTTTCTCTTTCTGAGAGGAAGGAACAGCAAGGAGAGTGGCCTAGGAAATTATATATATTACACACACAAAGGCCTGGCCAATTGCTTCCACTGGCTGGCTGCTCCGTGACAGGCTGCAATTTTTGGAAAGAACATATAGACCGGAAAAAAGGGAAAAACAACTGTCCACACACCCCCAGGATCGGTGGTTGGGCGGTTGGGCTAACACAGAGAGCCAGCACCGCAATCCTAGTTGGTGAATTCCTCTTCAGAAGCAAACGGATCCTATTGTCCAGAGAATGCTTGACAGCTTGGACTGGGAAGTGAAGTTAGCAGTTTCCACCGCTCTTGGACTGCCTGTGTGGATTTGTTGCAGGGTCAGTTTGAGAACATTAGCACTGAACGGTTAAAGGCCCAATGCAGCCATTTTTATATCAATACCAAATCATTTCTGGGTAACAATTAAGTACTTTGCTGTAATAGATTTTAATTCAAATTGGCAAAAAAAAATGCTAATTAGCAAGAAAACTATTTCTCAAGGAAGAATGTTGCTAGGTCTCTGGGAGTGGTCGGAGAGAGGAGGTGAAACTGAAAACTAGCTGTTATTGGCAGAGAGGTTTGGAACTGTCTTCATTATTGGTATATTAACTAATTCACCGCATGGTGATGTCACCATTTAAAGCCAAAACTCATGCCCATGCAAACCTGCTGATTAGAAGGCCTGCAGATCTTTTTTCAACCAGCAACTATTGAGAATTATGCAATCTAATCCTGAATGTTAATTGGTTAAAACCGCATTCCAGTCGGTGTCTTTTACACAAGTTACTACCGGCTAAAGCTATGATGTAGAAATGCCTATTTACTCTGTTCCATCTCACTGTGCAATCCACTGTCCCATCAGCCCAGGCAAATTATAAACTTGATCTCCACTATAAAAAGCATCTAGACATTATCTCCCATTTCCGAAGACCAGTATTTGATTTTCAACAGAGGTGATTTCTATCTTGCTGTCTGTCTCTCCAAAATTTGCACCATTGTTTTAATATTGAAATTCGATCTCCAGCTGTTCCATAGTAATGAACGTGTTGGCACGAGACAGACAGGCAGGTAGCTTTTCTCAGCCAGTCAAAATCATGAATCATCATTTTTATGGATATATTCAACGACATGTCAATAGAAAACAGGTAAAAAGAAACTAAATGCAGCTAGTTTGCTGTCTTTCCAGTTTCATTTTGAAGTGTTTGTGGTAGCTGTGTTCTTGGCTAAATCCTCTAAGCAACAGTGTCCTGATTAGAGAGGACATTTTCTATGCCAGGCGAAATCAGCCATCATTTGCTCATTATTATTGATGTATCCAAAAAAATGTCACTAGAAAACAGCTTAAACAAACTCAAATGCAGCTACTTTGCTGTTATTCTGGCTGCACTGTTTGACGTGACTAAAAGTTAGCCGTAGTTGGCTAGCTAGCAAGTAGAACGTTGCCTCCCAGTATGGCAATAGAGCATTTAGAACGAACAACTGGGTCGCAACCATAGATGCAGAACAAAAATACTTAATGACTGGGTCTCGTCTCTGGCAACCAAACCAATAGAACGAACAACCAGCTGGCTTGGGTAGCAACCTTAGATTTGTGTTATATCTCGTGGAAGTATTAATTTGTATGAATAAATTCATCAAAATATATTTTTTAATGAAAGTATTTCAATCATTATTGTAATATATTGATAACCCATTGTATAAAAGTGATAATGACCTTAAAGCTGGTGATTGGAGGATATATTGTCATGGTTTGCCAACCTTCGACTACGTCTCGGGCCTAACAACACCCATGCCAAAGATTCCTCCAAACACTATCTTCTCGGTTATAATCACTTAAATAACATTGATCCAATTTTTTCACACTTTTACATGGTTAGTTTCATCAGCTGATGTAAAATATTATATAAAACACAGGGAAAACAAAATGTTGACTGTACTGGGCCTTTAATGCCAAAAGTTAAACGGGTAGGCGTTGAGGAAAAAGTGAGTTCAGCCCGATACTGTACGCCTCCAGTCTGTTGTTGAAACTGTCAAGGAGTCAAACACTCTCCCCATGTTGTCCTCCTACCTCTCCTTTCTCGCCTCCACCTGCGCCTAGTTTGTGGGGCGGCCATGAACACCCTCATTTATCTTGCATGGGGTTTGACAGCCGGTGTGTTAGGCGGTGAGAAAGGGGATGTCGTTGAGGCCCCATCTAACCATACAGCAACAGAAATAGGACTGGACTATGTCTGTGATGTATGGCTAGGTTGAATGTGTTATTACAGCAACCTGCTGCTGCAGAGAGAGAGAGAGAGGATGAGGGAGAGAGACAGAGAGAGAAAAAGAGAGTTTCCCCTACTGCCTTCTCCACTGCTACTGTATATCGTAACGTTATGACTATAACTACTGTTCCCTGAAGGAGGAAACGAGATACAACATGCTATGGGGAGTCTCACTGTCATGACTTCAGTTGAAGAATACAATCACGCTTGAAATCCCCACCTCGCTGGAAGTCCCACCTTCTACAGGTGATAAGCGTGAGGCTTGGAGTCCTTCAATTTATAATACCGCTCTTCACCAAGCCAAGGAACGGGCGGTGCAGAGCCAACTAGGTATTGTACTTTGTTTCCTTCCTTCAGGGAACAATAGCTATATTTATAACGTTTACGTTCCCTTTCAGTCAGTCAACTTCGGAACTACATACTATGTGGGAATATAATCACGCCACCAAGCCGACCCCAACAGATGCTAAATGAAACCCATGGTAGACCACCCAGACCTGACCCCGGCGGCAGATGCGTCAGTCTGGGTATTGAGCACACGGTACGCTGCGTAGTGACTTTCCCCTGTCCCAGTCGTAAGTACGATGTGGGCTACACTGAGAGCAGTGACATCCAAGCTATAAAACTTCACAAAAGTGTGTGGTAATGCCCAACCCGCCGCAGCAAAAATATCTCCTATAGTCAACCCTTTAAACAACGCACAAGATGCTGCCCGACCCCTGGTGGAGAGGGTGCTCACACCGCTAGGTAATCCTTGTCCCTTGCTGTTATATGCAATGGAGACAGCCTCCACAATCCAGTGGGAGAGATGCTGCTTAGAGAGCGACCTGCCACAGAGCTGGATTAGCAAAACAGACAAAAAGCTGGTCACATACAGTGCATTTAGAAAGTATTCAGACTTTTTCCACATTTAGTTATGTTACAGCCTTATTCAAAAATGGATTCAATACATTTTTTCCTTATCAATCTACACACAATACCCCATAATGACAAATCAAAAAAATATTTTTAAGACATTTTTGCAAATATATAAAAAAATATCACATTTACGTAGTATTCAGACCCTTAACTCAATACTTTGTTGAAGCACCTTTGGCAGCGATTACAGCCTCAAGTCTTCTTGGGTATGATGCTACAAGCTTGGCACAACTGTATTCAATGTTGGGTAGGTTACTTTCTCAATGTAATCTGTTACATTTACTAGTTACCTGTCCAAAATTGTAATCAGTAACGTAACTTTTGGATTATCCAAACTCAGTAACATAATCTGATTACATTCAGTTACTTTTAGATTACTTTCCCCTTAAGAGGCATTAGAAGAAGACAAAAATGTATGTTTCCAATTGAATGACATATATTGCAGGATAAATGGATGTTAAAGTTTACTTAGCTGGCCGTATGTCGATCTTAAATTTTACTTCATGGGTTAGTTGTGTAGGCTTCTTCTAAAACATCACTTTCTGCTACATATGATTAAATATGATTAAATTATATACCTCTTGATTCTAGCCATCCCGGATCCGGGATCATGAATACAGCCTCGAGCTCATTACCATAACGCAACGTTAACTATTCATGAAAATCGTAAATGAAATGAAATTAATATGCTAGCTCTCAAGCTTAGCCTTTTGTTAACAACACTGTCATCTCAGATTTTCAAAATAGGCTTCTCAACCATAGCAAAACAAGCATTTGTGTAACAGCTAGCGTAGCTAGCGTAGCATTTAGCGTTAGCATCAGCAGGTAACATTTTCACAAAAAACAGAAAAGCATTAAAATAAATCATTTACCTTTGAAGAACTTCGGATGTTTTCAATGAGGAGACTCTCAGTTAGATAGCAAATGCTCAGTTTTTCCTGAAAGATTATTTGTTTAGGAGAAATCGCTCCGTTTGGTGCGTCACGTTTGGCTTCCAAGAAGTTAATATATCTAATTTACAAGTCACACATGCATGTAGCAACTACAGATTGCCCCTTTAAGTCTATCCAAAGTGTGCCAGTTTGAGCCCATCCCAGTCCATTAGGACTATGGATAAAAAAGATTGATCAATAAAAGCCCCACTTTTATTCCAGAGGCTGGGATCCCCACTATGTAGCTGTTACAAAAGCACATTTTTCACTGGCTGTCCACTGGTTTCAAAAGCAATGATTGATAGGAAGCTAATTAAACTTCTTGAATTTAACGATTACTGGATTCAAATACACATTACATTTATGAACAGCCATCCACATCAACCACAATCCTTAAGACACAAATAGCTAAATGAGAGAGCAGCAGTGTGATTCACATCAATACGCTATGTAGATATCAATAATAAGTGATATCTGTATCGCCGTAGACTACACAACTGCTCTCATCCTTACCTCCAAGTGTTTATTCAAATTGGATAATCTTTGGATGCCAACAGCAATCGCACTATTGGAAGACATAGCTTGGACTGTAGCCAACAAAATCCTGGTCTATTACTGCGATCCATCAAACAAATTTGGAGTGTCATCGTAGTGGTCTCTGACTTGTGGTCAGACACGCTCAGGTGTAACAAACTTAAACTTGCTGATTTGAATGTCAATGAGAAAACAGAGAAGTGTCAAAGATTCTTTTCGCAAACGTCCTTTCTGAAATGTAAAGTAATCCTCGAAGTAAGTAAGTTTTTAAAAGTATCTATAATCTGATTACAATATTTATGCTGGAAACATAACAGATTACAGTTACAGTTATTTTGTAATCTGTTACTCCCCAACCCTGCCTGGATTTGCAGATCTTGTCAAGCTCTATCAGGTTGGATGGGGAGAGTCGCTGCACAGCTATTTTCAGGTCTCTCTAGAGATGTCAGATCGGGTTCAAGTCCAGGTTCTGGCTGGGCCACTCAAGGACAATAAGAGACTTGTCCTGAAGCCACTATCGCGTTTTCTTGGCTCTGCACTAAGGGTTGTTTTCCTTTTGGAAGGTGAACCTTTGTCCCAGTCTGAGATCCTGAGCGCTCTGGAGCAGGTTTTTGTCAAGGATCTCTCTGTACTTTGCTCTGTTCAGCTTTGCCTTGATCCTGACTAGTCTCCCAGTCCCTGCCTCTGAAAAACCTCCAAAGCATGAAGCTGCCATCCACAAATTTCACTATAGGGATGGTGCCAGGTTTCCACCAGATGTGACACTTGGCATTCAGGCCAAAGAGATCAATCTTGATTTCATCAGACCAGAGACGTGTTTCTCATGGTCTGAGAGTCCTTTCGGTGGCTTTTGGCAAACTCCAAACGGGCTGTCATGAGCCTTTTACTGAGGAGTGGCTTCCTTCTGTTCACTCTACCATAATGGTCTGATTGGTTGAGTGCTGCAGAGACGGTTGTCCGTCTGGAAGGTTCTCTTATCTACACAGAGGAACTCTGGAGCTCTGTCAGAGTGATCATCGGGTTCTTGCTCACCTCCCAAAGCAAGACCCTTCTCCCCCGATTGCTCAGTTTGGCTGTGTGGCCAGCTCTAGGAAGAGTCTTGATGGTTTTAAACTTTTTCCATTGAAGAATGAAGGAATCCACTGTGTTCTTGTGGACCTTCAATCTGCAGACCGTTTTTGGTACCCTTCCTCAGATCTGTGCCTCGACACAATACTGTCTCGGAGCTCTATGGACAATTCCTTCGACCTCGTGGCTTGGTTTTTCTCTGACATGCACTGTCAACTGTGGGACCTTATATAGACAGGTGTTCGCCTTTCCAAATCATGTCCAGTCAATTGAATTTATCACATGTGGACTCGAAACAAGTTGTAGAGACATCTCAAGGATTATCAATGGAAACAGGATGCACCTCAGCTCAACCTCGAGTCTCATACAGTGCTTCCTCTTTGAACCTCTCTGGTACAAGTGGGAAGCTAGCGTCCCACCTCGACAACAGCCAGTGAAATTGCAGGGCGCCAAACTCAAAACAACAGAAATCCCAAAAATACAATTCCTCGAACATACAAGTATTATCCACCATTTTAGAGATAAACTTCTTGTAAATCCAACCACAGTGTCAGATTTCAAAAAAGCTTTACAGCGAAAGCACACTTTGCGATTATGTTAGGTCAAACTGCCTTATATACCCTGACTCTGCTTGCACAGAACACAAGAGAAGTGACACAATATCCCTAGTTAAAATAAATTAATGTTAGCAGGCAATATTAAACTTTTTGGGATATGGGGCAGCATTTCCACTTTTGGATGAATAGCATGCCAAGAGTGAACTGCCTCCTACTCTGTCCCAGATGCTAATATATGCATATTATTATTGGTATTGGATAGAAAACACTCTGAAGTTTCTAAAACTGTTTGAATGATGTCTGTGAGTATAACAGAACTCATATGGCAGGCGAAAACCTGAGAAAAATCCAACCAGGAAGTGGGACATCTTAGGTTTGTAGTTTTTCAAAGCTTGGCGTACCGAATACACATTGAGATATGGATGAGGTTGCACTTCCTCGAGCATCCACTAGATGTCAACCATCTTTAGAAACTGGTTTGAGGATTCTACTATAAAGGAGGGGCTCATGAGACCTCTTTGAGTCAGTGGTCTAGCAGAGAGCCTTTGTCTCATGACACGCTCTCCCGACAGAGTTACTTCTTGTTCCAGTGCTTTTCTGAAGATAAAGGAATTCTCCGGTTGGAACATTATTGATGTTTTATGTTAAAAAACATCCTAAAGATTGATTCCATACATTGTTTGACATCTTTCTAAAGGAACGTAATGGAACTTTTTGAGTTTTTGTCTGGATGAAGTGCCTGCGCCTCATGAAGATGGATTACTGGGCTGAACACGCTAACAACAAGTGGCTATTTGGACATAAATGATGGAACTTTATGGAACAAATCAGTAATTTATTGTCGAACTGGGATTCCTGGGAGTGCCTTCTGATGAAGATCATCAAGGTAAGTGAATATTTGTGGTGTTGTTTCTAACTTTGTTGATTCCAGAATGGCGGATATTCCTCTGGCTGTTTTGGGTCTGATCACCGTCAGATTATGCTTTTCCGTAAAGTTTTTTTGAAATCTGACACCGTGGTTGCATTAAGGAGAAGTCTATCTTTAATTCTGTGAATAACACTTGTATCTTTTATCAATGTTTATTATGAGTATTTTTACAAAATCACTGGATGTTTCGGAATCGAAACATTACAGCACGTAAAGCGCCAATGTAAACTGAGATTTTTGGATGTAAATATGCACATTATCGAACAAAACATATATGTATTGTGTAACTTGATGTCCTATGAGTGTCATCCGATGAAGATCATCAAAGGTTAGTGATTCATTTGATCTATATTTCTGCTTTTTGTGACTCCTATCTATGCCTGGAAAAATGGCTGTGGGTTTTTTCGACTTGGCTATGACCTAACATAATCATATGTTATGCTTTAGCTGTAAGGCATTTTTGAAATCGGACACATTGGATAGATTAACAAGATGTTTATCTTTCACTTGCTGTATTGGACTTGTTGATGTGTGAAAGTTACATATTTCAAAAAAATAATTTTGAATTTCGCGCACTGCCTTTTCAGCGGATTATTGTCAAGCGGAATGCCTGCCCTCTTAGAGCTCTCCCCCTACTTTGTGCAATTTCCGCCTGAAGACATACCCAAATCTAATAGCCTGTAGCTCAGGCACAGAACCAAGGATATGCATATTCTTGGTACCATTTGAAAGAAAACACTCTGAAGTTTGTGTAAATGTGTATTGAATGTAGGAGAATATAACACAATAGATCTGGTTTAGATAAAACAATGAAAAAAAACATTTTTTTTTTATTTTTATATCATCATCTTTAAAACAAACAAGATAAAACAAACATTCAGATAGGATGATGTGGACAATTTCAGTGAAAAACATAAGAGGGCAACAGTACTTGTGCAAAGTTTCAGAATGATAACTTCCAAAATGAGTGTGCTACATGACATTTATCATGAAGTCCCCCAGGTGTCCCACACAAGTAGCCCAAAAGTACCCAAGTGGCCAAATTGGTGAAGGTATACATTTTGAAACAAATAACTATATACAAAATACCAAAAATGTATTCTAACACACATCCCCCCAAAAATGAGAAAAATAAATGAAAAAATAATAATTGGGGGAAAAAAATAATTATTGATAAAAAAACATATTAATATATACACATTTACAAAATAACATGGGTAACTATTTACACACTTTCAATATTTGGAAGACCCTCAGCAAGCAATGCAGGTGTAGAAGCACGGTGGCTAGGAAAAACTCCCTAGAAAGGCAAAAACCTAGGAAGAAAACTAGAGAGGAACCAGGCTATGAGGGGTGGCCAGTCCTCTTCTGGCTGTGCCGGGTGGAGATCACAGTGGTTGTAGAGAGTGCAACAGGACAGCACCTCAAGAGTAAATATGAACTGTTTAGGGTTCCATAGCCTCAGGCAGAACAGATGATACTGGAACAGCAGCAAGGCCGGGTGGACTGGGGACAGCAAGGAGTCATCATGGCAGGTAGTCCTGAAGCATGGTCCAAGGGCTCAGGTCCTCCGAGAGAAAGAAGGAGAGAAAGAGAGAGCAGACTTAAATTCACACAAGACACCGGATAAGACAGGAAAAGTACTCCAGATATAACATACTGACCCTAGCCCCCACCCACTTTGCCATATAACCCCACCAACTTTACCAAAACTCTAGACAATATTCTGCTGCTGATGCCAGATGCCATAGCAGTCTCTTTCTGATGTAAAGCAGAGGGTCACTGAGCATGTGATGCATGTGATGGGAGACTTCATCTTGCAAACAACACAGCAACACCTCCATGCTGTGCCCTTTTGGCCCTTAGGCACATCCATGCCTGCACAAATATATTTGGGCAGATGAACACTTGTGGCAGGAGCAGAGGGGACAGGGCTTGGTGCAGTGGTGCTGTAGCCAGCAAGCTCCTTGATGCTCCCTCTAATGTAGACTGATTGGAGGAAGCATGCTGGCTGTGTTGAGATGTATGGGTTTGCATTCTACACAATACCATTGTTATATATACTGTATATACCATTTTATATATATATATATATATATATATATATAAAAATGGTGCTAAAACGGTGCTAAAATAGTTGTAGGCTTTTGCTTCTAACGTCCATATGCTCTTTAACTTCTTATGGCTGAGATCCCGTTACCGGGAGCGATATAACAACCACCAGTGATAGTACAGGGCGCCATATTTAAAGAACAGAAATCTCATAATTAAAATTCCTCAAACATACATGTATCTTATATCGTTTTCAAGGTAGTCTTGTTGTTAATCCCACCACAGTGTCCGATTTCAAATAGGATTTACGGGGAAAGCACCACAAACGATTATATTAGGTCACCAACAACTCACTAAAATACACAGCCAATTTTACCAGCCAAAGAGAGAGAGAGAGAAAAAGCACATATAGAGATAAAATGAATCACTAACCTTTGATAATCTTCATCAGATGACACTCATAGGACTTCATGTTACACAATACATGCATGTTTTGTTTGATAAAGTTCATATTTATATAAATTAATCTCAGTAATGAGCCACCTATGGGGTTGCTATAACACTAGGGAAAACCCAGTAAGTTTCACTCGCAGGAAGTTAAGCATGCTAGCCGACATTAGCCAGGAGGCTTTTTAGCCTAATCTAGGCAAGCTAGACATCCATTTAGATTAACCTAGCAACTGAACACCACGTAAACTAAACAAGAGTGCTACCCCAGCAACTCCACTGTGGGGAGGCAGGAATAGCTAGTAATAGCTAGCTCGCTTCGGTGAGTTAGCCAACCTGGCTGACACGCTATGCAGCACTTGTTTAGCTAGCCCAGTCTCGAAAGTCCATGTTGGACCGGCAACACAGAGGTGGGACCGGACCCTTCCTCAACAAGTTTTGAAAGAGAGGCAGGTGGTACTTGACCAAGGCCGACACAGGTGGCTGGAGGTACCCACCAAACCTGGCCACCCTCTCTCTGGGGAGTTTCCCATAACTGGTGACAGAGTGCACAGGAGCCATGTTAGGTGCAGGCTGCCAATGCATACCCCACTCCAATCCATCTCTTCTTTTTGCACCCTGGTGCCAGCCGAGGTACCGGCATCTGTGAAAGGAAAAAAATCGCCATGGGTAATTCCAAGATTCCTCAAGAATGCTGCACCTTTTTCCAGGGAGTCTGTACACAGTATGTGTCAATGTGTACATGGACTGGATCGAACGAAGGCCGCCTGAGTGTGCTCCAAGCCGAAACAAACTACACATAGATCGTGAGTATCTTTCAGAGAAATATTATAACCTCATAACTGGTGGCATGATCTCGACCCCGAACCCGGTTTCGTCAATGTTCTCGGTCGTTTTCTTAGCCATCTTACTCATTGCACCAGCAAATTGAAGATAACTAATTGTACATGATTAGAAAACTATTAAGAACAAGTATAAACTTCAGCACATCAAGGAGGTGAGCACGCTCTACCACTATAGGACAGTTTAGTTGGCGCAATGTAAGACAGACTCATTTTCCAATTGTTTGTTTTAGTAGGTTGAATCGAGGGGAAGAGCGGAATAATTGAAGGAATGAATCTGAGTCTCATGCTTTTCATCTGTGGAAAGTGGGGTTTTTCATCTGTGGAACGTGGTTCTTCTGGGGAGGTGCGTATTTCATTGGCCTTATCAGGCATGATTTTATATCCTTCACCTGAAGTCCCGAGAGTGCAACTTCCCATAGTATGTTGTACTGAAGTTGACTGAAGTTGACTGACTGAAAGGGAACCAGCAAAAACAAAAACATAACATGGGTTTAATACTATGTGTATCATGCAATATAATTAATATTGCTAGCATATCCACATGCACAGTGAAGATTGCAGAAATAAATGAGGTGAGCAGAATTGTGTATCTATTTTACATCCAGATTTTATGTATTTATGTTTATTAATGGCCAAGTATCTACTTTTGATTGCAAGTTCACTCTTATTGATTACTATCTCATTACATTTGACCTATGCTTGCATTGATTTCACCAAGTACTGCATAGTGCATACCCATTCTTAGTCCTTTCTGTTTTCTGTATAACTACTTCATCTGGGGAATAGCTGAGCCCCCCTCCAACCGGGTGCAGCCATATTCAAATGTACTCATCTTAAATTTCTCCATTTCATTTTGACACCAGACGGATAAAGAGACATCCATCATAGGGCCAACACACCCTCCCCTCCGTACATATCCTCCCAAATAAGACACAATTAATTCTAGTCCCTGTGATTGACCACAGTCTGAAAAGCTTTAAAGAATAAGCCATCAATTGCACCTGTTTCATCTCCCTAATGCATCATTTTCATTTTGCTCAGTGGGGTGTTTTTTGGAGATGGGAGTTCTGAGGGGTTAAGGGGGTCTGGCATTAAAGGTTTTCCCAGGGGATGTGGCCTGTATTGGGGATAGCTCTCCTCTAATGACAGAGCCTTCTGGGGCTCTTCAGATCGTCCGGCTGGGTCTGGAAGTCTGGGCATCAAAGGGCGAATAAATAACCCGAAGGACATCCCAAGGGCAGACCAAGAGAGAGGGAGAGAGAGAGAGAGAAATAAAGACTAAGTGAAGTAGAAATGGTCCACTAAGGAGAGAGACAGAGAGGAAAAAAAGGGAGAGAATGGTACCAGACATAAGGGGGGGGGGGTATTTAAGATACTATTTGAAGATGATTTTGGAAGATAGGCAGGGACTCTGCTTTCCTGATGTTTCCACCATTAGTGTACCAGCACAGAGAAGAGCTTTGACTGGACTGTGCGGGAGCTGACCCACTGTAGTGGTGGGAGGGCCAAGAGACAAGAGGTGGCAAAATAGCCTCCCGGGTGGTGCAGTGGTTAAGGGTGCAGTACTGCAGCGCCAACTGTGCCACCAGAGACTCTGGGTTCGCGCCCAGGCTCTGTCGCAACTGGCCGCGACCGGGAGGTCCGTGGGGCGACGCACAATTGGCCCGGCATCGTCCAGGTTAGGGAGGGCTTGGCCGGTAGGGATATCCTTGACTCATCGCGCACCAGCGAATCCTGTGGCGGGCTGGGTGCAGTGCAGGCTAACCAAGGTTGCCAGGTGCACGATGTTTCCTACGACACATTGGTACGGCTGGCTTCCGGGTTGGATGCGCGCTGTGTTAAGAAGCAGTGCGGCTTGGTTGGGTTGTGTTTCGGAGGATGCATGACTTTCAACCTTCGTCTCTCCCAAGCCCGTACGGGAGTTGTAGCAATGAGACAAGATAGTAGCTACTAAACAATTGTATACCACGAAATTGGGGAGAAAAATGAGTAAAATTCAAAAAATTAAATAATAATAATAATATCAGAGATGTCTTTAAAAAAAAAGAGAGAGAAAAAAAAGAGTTGGCTAAATGGAGTGCTGGGGTGTAGGGTTTGAACATTGCCTGAAGGTAAGGAGGGGCAGTTTCCCTTCCTGTTCTGTAGGCAAGCCCCAGGGTCTTGAAGTGGATGTGAGCTTCAACTGGAAGCCAGTGGAGTGTGTTGAGGAGCGGGGTGACATGAGAACTTCGTAAGGTTGAACACCAGGAAGACTCTCTGTGAGTCAAGGCTTTTGACATGTTTTAGAAGTTTGATGGCCACACTAGAAGAGTAGTGTCAAACATATGGTCCATTCAATAAGACCCGCTGGGGGTTGGAGTAATATCCCTTTCATGCATAGATGTTTTCCGCAAACTTTTTTCTGCCTTTTCTTTATACCTGAACGGTATTGCTGGTATCTAAGCCCAAACTTTTTTCTGCCTTTTCTCTATACCTGAATGGTATTGCTGGTATCTAAGCCCAACCTTTTTTTTCTGCTAAAAGACCTAATAATAATTTTGGTAAAGTTCTGTGTAAGGTTTAGTATGAAACGTAGCTGCAACGTTGAGTTGGGATAAGTACGCACTACTGTAAGCTCTCGGAACACTCTGCTCTTCAACCCTTGATGGTTGATAGGCATTGCAAGTTGCTGATGTCTGTTTGTATCATGTTTGTGCTGCTACCAGGTTGTTCTGATGTTGTGTTGCTGCCATTTTGTTTTGTCGTCTGAAGTCTCTCTTTATGTAATGGTGTACCAATAATATGCATATCCTTGCCTCAGGGCCTGAGCTAGAGGCAGTTAGATTTGGGTATGTCATTTTAGTTGAGTCTATGAGATATATCGGTCTGTGAGTACTAGGTTGTAGGGTATTTTGTGCCCTGATAAAGCTAACAGTGTTAGCTGGTGCAGAGAGCTGTTTATTACCTCTCCATGCCCAGTATCTGCGCTTGCAAACGGAGTTTCCACCACAGTACCTTTATCAGCAGGTAAAAATACTTTTGGAGGGCAGTTTCTGTGTAAAATCAATGGGGACAACCTCTCCAGTTCTTTTATCGGCAGGCACTTTAAAAACAACCACAGGAGCAACAGGTTCCTCCACTGTACTCCCCAGCATCATCAAACTCATTCTCTCCTAAAGACTAATATAGTGCTATGACGCAGTATATCGATTTGTGTTGATTACGTAACTTTAATCAAACCTCTGAGTCATTGTCAGATAACTCAGAGAACTAAGGTTAGGCCTCTAGGAGAGGAAAGAGAGGGAGAGAGATGATAAAATAACAAGAGTGGGAGATGCAGAACGAGACATGGAGAGTCTGAGGGAGAGGGAGTGGGAGAGAGAGTGGAGTAGGAGAGAATAATGGCCATCAAACTTCTAAAACATGTCCCTGTTTACTCAAGAGGTCCAAGGTTGAAGGCTTTTGAAAGTAAAAAGGAAAGGAGAGAAAGAGAGTGGGAGAGAGCCAAAGAGAGAGAGAGACAAAGAGAGAGACAAAGAGAGAGAGAGAGAGAGAGAGAGAGAGAGAGAGAGAGAGAGAGAGAGAGCAGACAAAGAGAGAGAGCTGGAGAGGGGAGTATGAGCAGACTGTGTTCCAGTTAAGCCTCTCACCACGCTTTAATGAGACTGGATAGGGTGTCTCCTGAGAACTGTACGCATTAAGAGATTAGAGAGAACATCCAGGTAGAGAAATAAATACACCCTGTGTGTGTGGGGGGGGCAAGGGAATAGGGGTCTTGAAGACAAATAGCTTTCCTGACTGGAATGAGGCGGATTCTAAGACAAAGAAATCTGGACTGTGTGCAGGTGCTTATGTGTGTTGTGTGTGTGTGTGTGTGTGTGTTTGTTGAGGTATCACCTATCGATCCCTCTCTGAATAACTAAAGGAACCAGAAGGGACACAGGCAGTGAGCACCTCCCTTCCAGAAGGGGAATAGCTTAGCAGCCTAGGGGAAGTGTTGATGTTTGATATGATATCTAATTAGGGCCCTCCGTTCTCCCACTACACTGAGTGACCGGTGCAGGGAGAACACCCAGGTAAGGGTCTTCAAGCAAACACCCCCACAACCCTCCACTTCACTCCACTGAGCTAGCTGGTTGGGGGGGATGGAGCCTTATTGAGCCTAATCATATTATTTTTGGTAGCTGGCTGCAACCCTGCCTGGCGGTCTGAAAAACCCAGGGTGTCCATCACAATATCACAGGCCCCATTTATGACCACCTTAGTGGTCTAGCAACCACATGAATGGAATTATTGATTCAAACCAAAGTATATTTCTTACTTCTTTTCAAATAAATGTGTTCATGGTGTATGTTTTGTTCAATCCAGCTTTGAAAAAGGCTGCATGAGTCAGAACTCTAAAAGACAGCAGAGTTCTGAGGTGCTGTTTTTCCACAACATGTTGCTGTGTGTCATGTACGATTCCATCAAAGCACTGCATGGGCTCAACTTCCCTTTTGCCTCAAAATATCTTTAATACAACTTCATTTACTTGGTTTTGAAAAATTCTAGTGAATAACTTGGAGCAATAGAAATCATCCAACCACCTACCTACTTGAGGATGAAATAGAGCTTTCCATCAGTCAAGTATACCCCTGGGTATTTGGGTTCCTCACCAAATCATCCGTGTTTTCATAAATGTGAGATTATTATTCTTTTTGTTTGAGAAGGAGCAAAGGTGGGGTAAATAATAACTTTTCTTATAAACATCCCAGGCAATCCATCAGATGTGGAGTATTTGTATCTGTCATACAGTACTTATTTTACAGATGGCCTCTCAGCCAGCACACACTTTAGTGAAATTAGCTGCAGTTTATTTGCCATTCGACAAGTGGGAGTAATATATTTTTACACCAGAGTAAGAGAGGTTCTCAGAGCTTAGTCCTGCCAAAGTTTTACAGTGTCTGAGTTTGCAGTCATGTCTAATGGTCTTGGCACGAGGAGCGCTCTAAGTTTTTTTTTTACACGGCCTAGTCAAAGGGCTCTCAGCAAAATTAGCTTACATGACGAATATTTTATTTGCATGCATAGTGTTTTCATCAACACATGCATCTGGATTTTTTTGCTGACCAAAACAAGATAGCAAAACCAGCAAAAAAATACAAAAGAAAATAACAGATCACTCCGCTATTTTGAATGTGATTGACAAGCAATTTGGAGGAGAGAGATATGTGACCCGTTTCAGGAAGCTAGGCATATGTCGCACGTCACTACTTCACAAGAGAGAGAATGCCAAGAGTGTGCAAAGCTGTCATCAAGGCAAAGGGTGGCAACTTTGAAGAATCTCAAAAATAAAATACATTTAGATTTTTTGAACACTCTTTTGGTTACTACATGATTCCGTATGTGTTATTTCATAATTTTGATGTCTTCACTTTTATTCTACAATGTAGAAAATAGTACAAATCAAGAAAAACCCTTGAATGAGTAGGTATGTCGAAACTTTTGACTGGTACTGTAGATAGACATTGTGGAGTCTTCTGTGACAGTGATGGGGAAGAAATGGCGATCAACAGTGTTGTTGTAATGTAAGAAGTTGACCGAGTTTTGAAATCAGTGCAATGCCCGGTGGAAGCAGATTATGATTGCAAGAACACGGATGGCTGTTGTATAAAACACCTGTCTCCGGATTACATCTTCAAACTATGGACAACCATAGTATCAATGACAGAGAGGGAGACGTGTCCATCCATTTATATGGGTAAGATTCTAGCAACATTTTGAGATATTATACGTTTATAATTTTGTCAGAAAGTTGTTTTCATTGCAAGTTAAAGCGTTCCCTTAGCTAGCTATCTAATGTTACCTGTACCTGTATGAGCTGTGTAGTAGTATTATGCGTCAGAAATCCATTTACATTGTTAGTCATAGCCTAATGTTAGCTAGTTAGCTAACATTGAACCCAGTTGGTTAGCTCAGGGCAACCATGGCATCCATGATAGAGAGGGAGAAGTATTTATCCACATATACGGGTAAAAGTCTAGCTACATTTTCAGATATTACATTGCTTTCAAGACAACTAGGAACTCTGAAAAATTCTAGGTCAAATCATGACGTCAGTGATCTTCAGGTCGGAAATTTAGAGCTCTAGAAAGTGGCCCGAGTTCCCGAGTTGGAATTTTGAGTTAGATGACCGTTCAAAGCGATTTTTCCCAGTCTGAGGTCTTTTTTTTAGATTATCCATTTGTCTTGAACGCACTGAAGTCAGTAGTCAGAGATATTGGAGATCCCAGTTGTTTTGTACGCGACGCGACATTCTACGCTTCTAATTTTGTGAGAAAGTATTTCAAATTTCAAATTAAAGTGTAATGTTAGCTAGCTAGCTAATGTTAGCTGGCTGGCTCACTAGCTAACATTACACGTATGAGCTGTGTAGTAATATTAACCATACCTCAGAAAGCCATTTGCATTGCTAGTTTTAGCCTAATGTTAACTAGCTAGCTAACATTGAACCTAGTTGGTGAGCTTTAGCTTCCTGCAGATTCATGCATGGCGCTTGGTAGTATGGGTTGGGATTATGGGTCTTAAGAAAAGACTACACTATGCAAGTAACCATTTGACTGTACCGTATATACCTTCTGTATCGGGTGCATGTGACTAATAAAAATTGATTTTATTTGATATAATGTGTGTTAACCAGTAATGTGAAAAACAACATGACCTGCACCAAAGTCAGATTAGGATATAGGCCAAGGACTAGATCAAGTGTATTTTTACAACTTTTTGCTACAACTTTCGCTACCTTTAGTTTTAATCTTTAGTTGTTTTCAACCCTACCTTACTCTGTTTAGCACACGTGAATCCCTAAGAGATGGGAGGGCTAAGGCTTAAGAGGGTGTGAATGATGCTGAATGGGTGTAGACAAAGAAGATCTCTCCTGTAGTTGTACCAAATTATTCAAGGGCCATTTTCTCAAAAGTGGGGTTACAAGTTTATCAACTTTCAAAGCAGAATTACTTTCCCATTGTTCCTCAACTGCAGTGTGTGATATACCATTTTCTAGGTCTGAGTCTCTACTTTTATCCAATGTAAAAAACACAATTTAACTTCTCATGGCTGGGGGGAGGTATTGAGTAGCTTGAGTGAATAAGGTGCCGAGAGTAAACTGCCTGCTACTCAGGCCCGGAAGCTAAGCTATGCATATTATTAGTAGATTTGGATAGAAAACACTCCGAACGTTTCTAAAACTGTTTGAATGATGTCTATGGCAGGGAAACATCTGAGAAAAAAATCCAACCAGGAAGTGGGAAATCTGAGGTTTGTAGTTGTTCAACTCTTTGCCTATCCAAGATACAGTGTAAATTTGGTCTGATTGCACTTACTAGGTCTTCCACTAGATGTCAACAGTCCTTAGAACCTTGTTTCGGGCTTCGACTGTGAAGGGGGAGCAAATGAGAGCTGTTTCAATCAGGTGTCTGGAAGAAGGCCATGAGCTGGTCACGCGCGCGGCCGTGGGAGCGACCTGCGTTCCATTGCATTTCTAAAGACAAAGGAATTGTCCGGTTGGAACATTATTGAAGAATTATGTTAAAAACATCCTAAAGATTGATTCTATAAGTCGTTTGACATGTTTCTACGAACTGTAACGGAACGTTTTGGCTTTCCGCTGGACCTAGTGTTTGCGCCTCATGAATTTGGATTTGTGGACTAAATGCGCGAACAAAAATAAGGGTATTTGGACATAAATTATGGACTTTGTCGAACAAAACAAACATTTATTGTGGAACTGGGATTCCTGGGAGTGCATTCTGATGAAGATCATCAAAGTAAGTAGATATTTATAATGCTATTTCTGACTTCTGTTGACTCCACAACATGGCAGGTAATCTTTATAGAACAAAAGGAACATTTGTTGTGTAACTTAGAGTCTCGTGAGTGAAAACATCCGAAGATCATCAAAGTTAAACGATTAATTTGAATGCTTTTCTGATTTTCGTGACCTAGATACTTAACGCTTAGTGTACATAATGTTTTGTTATGCTATCGATAAACTTACACAAACGCTTGGATTAATTTTGCTGGAAAGCATAATTTCAAAATCTGAGACGACAGTTGGATTAACAAAAGGCTAAGCTGTGTTTTGCAATATTGCACTTGTGATTTCATGAATATGAATATTTTTTTGTAATATTATTTGACTGTGGCGCTTTGCTATTCAGCGGTTGCTGACGAAAATGATCCCGCTAACAGGATGAGTAGCGTTAAGAAGTTAACCTCTATTAACTCCCCATCCCGGGTCCGGGAGTGTAATTATCGACTGACACTAATTAGCATAACGCAACGGACATAAATATTCCTAGAAAATATTCCTATTCATGAAATTCACAAGTGAAATATATTGAGACACAGCTTAGCCTTTTTTTAATCAACCTGTCATCTCAGATTTTCAAAATATGCTTTACAGCCAAAGCTAGACAAGCATTTGTGTAAGTTTATCCATAGCCTAGCATAGCATTTTGTCCAGCTAGCAGCAGGTAACTTGGTCACGGAAATCAGAAAAGCAATCAAATTAAATCGTTTACATTGAGCTTCAGATGTTTTCACTCACGAGACTCCCAGTTAGATAGCCAATGTTCCTTTTTTACAAAAATATTATTTTTGTAGGCGAAATAGCTCCGTTTGTTCTTCACGTTTGGCTGAGAAATCGCCCGGAAATTGCAGTCACGAAAACGGCGAAAAATATTCCAAATTAGCTCCATAATATCGACAGAAACATGGCAAACGTTGTTCATAATCATTCCTCAAGGTGTTTTTCAAATATCTATTCGATAATATATCTACCGGGACAATTGGTTTTTCAGTAGGACCGATTGGAATAATGGCTACCTCTGTATTTTACTTGAGAATCACTCTGAGAGCAATCAGGTGACCACTTGCGCAATGTAGCCGCTTACAGGTAGTCTTTAAAAAAAAGTGAAAAAAGTAATTTGGTTGATAGCCCATTCACTGCTCAATAGGGACGCATTGGAATGCAGAGCTTTCAAAAGATGAGTCACTCACGGATTGGATTTTTCTCAGGCTTTCGCCTGCAATATCAGTTCTGTTATACTCACAGACAATATTTTTACAGTTTTGGACACTTTAGAGTGTGTTCTATCCTAAGCTGTCAATTAATATGCATATTCTAGCATCTTGTCCTGATAAAATATCCCGTTTACTACGGGAACGTTATTTTTCCAAAAATGAAAATACTGCCCCCCTAGTCGCAAAAGGGCAACTGGCTGTTGTCATATCGATCCTGTTAGAGGGATTTCAGACGTAAGAAGGTTAATGTTACTACATAGGACCAAATCAAGTTGGTGTGTCACATATGAGGCCATTGAAGTATTTTGCCTAAAAGGGACTATAGTGTTTTTGCTGTGAACCTCTCTTTTTCAATATCCACTATGTTCGTATCTGTTTTTCTCCAGGTCTTCCCCGGATGCTGGCAGAGAGTTGATAAAGATTGATCAGTGACAGTGGCATTGAAGCTGGCCTGTCTCAGATGCCTATTGTGGGGTGAGCTCGATAGAGGCCTGGGTGAGATCACTGGGAGAAATGGATTGGCTGAAACAATCCATGCTGAATGTAAAACTGTATTGGATTGTTTGTCAATTTCCTGGAGCTTTTTGTAGGCTTCCTTTTAAACTGCCTTCCAACATTTCTCTCTGGCTGCATTTACACAGGCTGATACTGATTCTGATACTTTTCCACTAATTGGTCTTTTGACCAATCAGATCAGCTCTTTTGCCAATAATTGAGCAAAATATTTCAGGTAAAATGGAGATCCCCACCAATCAAGGTATTCTATAATCTTTTCATTTTTGACCCATTTCAGGAAACTAGGCTCATGTCACGGATCACTACTTCACACGAGAGACATTTGAATGTAATCTTTTTTTTAAATCAAAATGCATTTCCTTGGCAGAAATGCCATCTGGAACATGTAAACTTTCATGTTGTCACGCCCTGGTCTTAGTATTTTGTGTTTTCTTTATTATTTTGGTCAGGCCAGGGTGTGACCTGGGTTAATTATGTTGTGTGTTTTGTCTTGGGGTTTTTGTAGGTATTGGGATTGTGGTATAGTGGGGTTATCTAGAAAAGTCTATGGTTGCCTGAAGTGGTTCTCAATCAGAGGCAGGTGTTTATCGTTGTCTCTGATTGGGAACCATATTTAGGCAGCCATATTCTTTGAGTGTTTCGTGGGTGATTGTTCCTATCTCTGTGTTTGTTTTCACCAGATAGGCTGTTTAGGTTTTCACGGTACGTTTCTTGTTTTGTATTGTTCGTGTTTATTCATTTATTAAACATGTATCAAAATTACCACGCTGCATTTTGGTCCTCCTCTCCTTCACCGCAAGAAGACTGTAACACATGTGCCTTTATAACTAACTTGTATGCCATCTATAAATGCAAATACAATTGTTAAATTACAAGCCTAGTGTCACGTCCTGACCTTAGGGAACCTTTTATTATTCTATGTTGGTTAGGTCAGGTTGTGACTAGGGTGGGTAGTCTAGTTTTTTCTTTTCTATGTTGGCCTGGTATGGTTCCAAATCAGAGGTAGCTGTCTATCGTTGTCTCTGATTGGGGATCATATTTAGGCAGCCTTTTCCCACCTGTTTGTGGGATCTTGTTTTTGTATTGTAGCCTTTTGCACTACAAAGCTGCACGTTCGTGTTGTTACTCTTAATTTGTTTTGGTGCTGGTTCACATTAATAAAAATTATAAACGCCTTCAACGCTGCACCTTGGTCCAATCCTTCCAACAAGGAACATCACACCTAGGTGGTTTAGCCACAGAAAATGTCCTCAACCTTAGAGCTTGTCATGATTGGCTGAGATAATAAGTGGGCTGGACATTCCGAGAGTTGAGTTCGGATTGGACTTTAGACATGAAAATATATACAGTATATACCTCTCCTTAATGCAACCGCTGTGTCAGATTTCAAAACCATGTAATAATCTGAGAGGGCGCTCAGAAAAAAAAAGAAATCCCCATGTTGGAGTCCACAGAAATCAGAAATCACATTATAAATATTCCTTTAACTTTGATCTTCATCAGAATGCACTCCCAGGAATCGCAGTTCCACAATAAATGCTTGATTTGTTCGATAATGTCCATTATTTATGTCCAAGTAGCTACTTTTGTCAGCGCATTTAGTACACAAATCAAAACGCTCGTGCAGGTCCAGCCGAACGTCGGACGAAAACTTCAAAAATGTATATAACAGGTCGAAGAAACCTGTCAAACTAAGTTTAGAATCAATCTTTAGGATGTTGTCATAAATCAAATCTTCAATAACGTTCCAACCGGAGAATTCCTTTGTCTGTAGAGAAGCAATGGAACGCAGGTCACTATCATGTGAAATGCGCGTGACCAAGACCTGGCTCTCTGCCAGACCACTGACTCGAACAGCTCCCATCCGGCTCCACAACACAGTAGAAGCCTCATTCAAGTTTCTAAAGACGGTTGACATCTAGTGGAAGCACTAGGGAGTGCAACGTGATCAATATCCCAACCTCAGATTTCCCACCTCCTGTTTGGATTTCTTTTCAGGTTTTTGCATTCCATATGAGTTCTGTTATACTCACAGACATCATTTAAACAGTTTTAGAAACTTCAGAGTGTTTTCTATCCAATACTAATAATAATATGCATATATTAGCAACTGGGACTGAAGAGCAGGCCGTTTACTCTGGGCACCTTTCATCCAAGCTACTCAGTACTGCCCTGCGTTTGAGACAATAATTTGTGTTGTGAGAAAGTGTGTGTGTGGGGGGGGGGTATACAGCAGATAGCCCTATTTGGTAAATGACCAAGTCCATATTATGGCAAGAACAGCTCAAATAAGCAAAGAGAAATGAAAGTCCCTCGTTACTTTAAGACATGAAGGTCAGTCAATACGGAAAATTTGAAGAACATTGAATAGTTTCTTCAAGTGCAGTCACAAAAATAATAAGTGCTATGATGAAACTGGCTCTCAAGAGGACCTCCACAGGAATGGAAGACCCAGAGTTACCTCTGCTGCAGAGGATAAGTCCATTGGAAGTACCAGCCTCAGAGCCCAAATAAATGCTTTACAGATTTCAAATAACAGACACTTCTCAACATCAACTTTTCAGAGGAGACTTTGTGAATCAGGCCTTCATGGTTGAATTGCTGCAAAGAAACCACAACTAATGGACACCAATAATAAGAAGAGACTTGCTTGGGCCAAGAAATATGAGCAATGGACATTAGATCAGTGGAAATCTGTCCTTTGGTCTGGAGTCCAAATTGGAGATTTTTGGTTCCAACCGCTGTGTCTTTGTGAGATGCAGTGTGGGTGAACAAAAGATCTCCACGTGTATTTCCCACCGTAACGCATGGAGGAGGTGTTATGGTGTGGGGGTGTTTTGCTGGTGACACTGTCTGTGATTAATTTAGAATTCAAGGCACACTTAACCAGCATTGCTACCACAGAATTCTGCAGCCTTCCCATCTGGTTTGGGCTTAGTGGGACTATCATTTGTTTTTCAATAGTACAATGACCCAACACACCTCCAGGCTGTGTATGGGCTATTTTACCAACAAGGAGAGTTATGGAAGGCTGCATCAAATGACCTGGCCTCCACAATCCCCCGACCTCAACCAAATTGAGATGGTTTGGGATGAGTCGGACCTCAGAGTAAAGGAAAAGCAGCCAAAAAGTGCTCAGCATATTTTATTTTACCTTTATTTAACTAGGCAAGTCAGTTAAGAAGAAATTCTTATTTTCAAAAAGACTGTTGGAAAAAGCATACCAGGTGAAGCTGGTTGAGAAAATGCCAAAAGTGTACAAAGCTGTCATCAAGGCAAAGGGTGGCTATTTGAAGAATCTCAAATATAAAATATATTTTGATTTGTTTAACACTTTTTGGTTACTACATGATTCTATATGTGTTATTTCATAGTTTTGATATATTCACTATTATTCTGCAATGTAAAAAATAGTAAAAATAAAGAAAAACCCTTGATTGAGTAGGTGTTCTAAAACTTTTAACCGGTAGTGTATATGAAAACGATGATGATGTAATGGATTTGTATATCACTTTTCCAAGTATCTCTGAATATTCTTATTACTTTTCATGGTTTCTACAGAAACATGAAATATATAGAAAACCAAGACCTTGGAAGCACTCTTCATACATGGTCCTACTTTTCCCTTTTATTGATGAGCCAGCTATTCTCCACAATGATAATATACCTTGTATGCTCTGTTAACTACATGTCCCATGACGGATAGCAACACCTTGTCCTCTCTATCTCAAAGATGAGATGTTGCCTTTGTGTGGAGGAGGACAAAGGGCTGGAGAACACAGGCATTGTCTCCTGTCCTGAACACTTGTTCCCTGTCTCGCACAGGCAACACCTGTCCTCCCCTCCCTGACTCAGCTCCTTCCAAGGACAAAAATAACTCCTCCTAAAACAGCCTATCATCACTCTCAATGATCACCGGCGCCATCGCTCTGTGGGAGGCCAAACATCTCTCCTTCTCTCCTCTTCTCTTTCCTTCTCTATCCTTCTCTCCCTCGAGGCACAACCTCAGTGGTAGAGAAAAATGAAAGTGAGGGAGTAAGAAAGAGAGAGAGTGGAGGAGAGAAAATCCTTTCTTCATTATGTAGAGTGGCACATTCAATTCATGCTCGGCAGTTTGTTCATTTGGGCTATCTGAGTATATGTGACTGCAGCTTTTTGCCAGAGTAGATTGAACGGAGGTTTGTTGTGTGAGAAACCCTCCCCTTTGTGGCATATCGCAAACAATCACTGCCGAATTAACCTGGGGCCGCTCCGATGCACACTCTCATTCCAGCATGTTCCCTGTGATGTAAACAAATATTGAGTGCCGTCACAATTACTGCACCGCCCTTGTTTTTTTCCGATGTGTGCTTCTTCTCTTGTTGTTCAATTCCCCCTTTTCTTTTTCTCTCCATTTGAAGCATTTGTGAGAGGTGAATGCAATTTGCTCACTGCAGAACTCTGATGCTGTTTACAAGACAGGGGGAGAGAATCGATTTCAGTACCATTCTCAGAATGTGAAGGAGGGATGAAAAGAAAGGAGCAGAGCTTAGCGGAGGAGAAGAGAGCAATCGCATTGGACCAGCATTCAGACTCAGACTAGTAATAGATTCAAAAGTCACAAGATAATGCAAATATGTCAGTCTGAGAGGAACCGTCAAGCAAAGGGAGGAGAGACAGAGTCATAGAAATTAAATATGTGTATACCAGTGTACAGAATTCCACTAAATCGAATACAATAAATGAACTAGTGCCTGTGTGCATGTGTGTGTGCTCACTTGTGTGGATTTTTGTGCAAGCCTGTGTACAAGCCTTTGTCTGTGTTTCTGTGTGTGTGTGTGTGTGTGTGTGTGTGTGTGTGTGTGTGTGTGTGTGTGTGTGTGTGTGTGTGTGTGTGTGTGTGCATTCACGTCGGTGCATTTGTGTGTGAAAAGTTGTTCTGGACATCAGAACAGTGATCACTAACCTCAATTTGGATGAAGATTTCTACTTTAACGAGTCAGTGGCGCAGGACATACTGCTCACCCTAGACCAGGACCTAATCCCGAGACTCTGAAGAGATCTTATCTCTGAAGAGATAAGAGATTAGATTAAGAGAGGCCAATGTGCGGGCACCCTGACAAAACTACATAGGAGAATAAAGAATCTGCCTCTACCCTTCATTCTATTGGCGAACGTCACTGGAGAACAAACTGAACGTGCTCCATTCGAGACTATCCTATCAACGAGACCTGAAGAACTGTAATATCCTATGTTTCTCGGGATCATGGCTGAACAAGGACATGGATAATATACATCTAGCAGTGTTTGTCTTTGGTAACAACAGCTGGTGCGCAAAATCTAATATTAACTTCTTGTGGCTGGGGACAGTATTGAGTAGCTTGAATGAATAAGGTGCCCAGTGGTGCCCAGAGTAAACTGCCTGGTACTCAGTCCCAGTTGCTAATTATATGCATATTATTAGTAGATTTTGATAGAAAACACACTAATGTTTCTAAAACCGCTTGAATGATGTCTGTGAGTATAACAGAACCCATATGGCAGGCAAAAACCTGAGAAAAGTCCAACCAGGAAGTGGGAAATCTGAGGTTGGTCATTATTCAACTCATTCCCTGTTGAAGATACAGTGGGATATTGGTAATGTTGCTCTTCCTAAGGCTTCCAATAGATGTCAACAGTCTTTAGAACCTTGTTTGATGCTTCTACTGTGAGGTGGGGGCGAATGAGAGGTTAATGAGTTAGAGGTCTGCAAGAATGCCTTGAGCTTGTGACGTTCGTTCAAGTGAGAGCGAGCTCTGTTCCATCACAATTCTACACAAAGGAATTCTCCGGTTGGAACATTATTGAAGATTTATGACAAAAACATCCTAAAGATTGATTCTATACTTCGTTTGACATGTTTCTACGGACTGTAACAGAACTTTTGGACTTTTCATCTGCTCGTGCGCCATGAAGTTGGATTACTGGGCTGAACGCGCTAACAACGAGGAATTTGGACATAAATATAATGGACATTATCGAACAAAACAAACATTTATTGTGGAACTGGGATTCCTGGGAGTGCATTCTGATGAAGATCATCAAAGGTAAGTTAATATTTATAATGTTATTTCTGACTTGTGTTGACTGCACAATATGGCGGATATCTTTTTGGCTTGTTTGGTCTCTGAGCACCGTACTCAGATGAATGCATGGTTTGCTTTTTCCGTAAAGCTTTTTTGAAATCTGACACAGCGGTTGTATTAACTTCTTATGGTATAGGGGACGCTTGCGTCCCACTTGGCTAAAAGCCAGGGAAAATGCAGCAGGGCAAATTGAAATAAAATTATATAAAAATCAAACTTTCATTAAATCACACATGTAAGATACTAAATTAAAGCTACACTTGTTGTGAATCCAGCCAACATGTCCGATTTTAAAAAGGCTTTTAAAGCATAAGAAGCAATTTTCTGATGATAGCACAACAGTAAACAAAGAGAGTAGCATATTTCAACCCTGCAGGCGCTACACAAAATGCAGAAATAAAATATAAAACATGCCTTACCTTTGATGAGCTTATTTTGTTGGCACTCTAATATGTCCCATAAACATCACAATTGGTCCTTTTGTTCGATTAATTCCGTCCATATATACCCAAAATGTCCATTTATTTGGCGAGTTTGATCCCCCCCAAAAAACAGCTTCCAAATTGCGCAACGTCACTACAAAATATCTCAAAAGTCGCCTGTAAACTTTGCCAAAACACTTCAAACTACTTTTGTAAAACAACTTTAGGTATTTATAAACGCTAACTTCTTCATTGCACAAAGGAATAACCTCAACCAAAGACCAGTGACATCCAGTGGAAGCAGTAGCAACTGAAAACAAGTTCCTAAGAAATATTGTTTCCCAGTGAGAACACACTGAACAGACAGAGACGTCAAGAAAAAATAATTCTGAACGGTTAGTCCTCTGGGTTTTGCCTGCTACATAAGTTCTGTTATACTCACAGACATGATTCAAACAGTTTTAGAAACTTCAGAGTGTTTTCTATCCAAATCAAACGTGCATGAAAACACTACAGGCAAAATGGGAGCCACCTAGAAAAACTATCAATTCTAGCTCATTTTTCCAAAAACAAGTCTGAAACTCTTTCTAAAGACTGTTGACATCTAGTGAAAGCCCTATGAACTGCATTCTGGGAGGATTTTGCCTCATAATAAAAATGACAGCCTTTGGAAACAGTGTTAGGCTGAATTTATTTTTGGGGGGGATGGTTTGTCCTCAGGATTTTTCTCAGGCTTTCGCCTGCAATATATGAACAACAACATTGCGTCAGTGGTCAGCTAGTGGCTCTCAGAGTGATTTGTGCGTAATAGACAAAGGCGGCCATTGCTCCTCTCGCTCCTACTAAGAAGCCAATTGTCCCGGTTGATATATTATCAAATATATATTTGAAAAACACCTTGAGGATTGATTATAAAAAAACATTTGCCTTGTTTCTATCGATATTATGGATCTAATTTGGAATATTTTTCGGCGTTGTCATGACCGCAATTTCCGGTGGATTTCTCAACAAAATGTGGAGAACAAACGGAGGTATTTCGGCAATAAAATTAATCTTTATGGAACAAAATGAACATTTGCTGTCTAACTGGGAGTCTCTTGAGTGAAAACATCCGAAGCTCATCAAAGGTAAATGATTTCATTTGATTGCTTTTCTGATTTTCGTGACCAAGCTGCCTGCTGCTAGCGGATCATAATGCTATGCTAGGCTATCGATAAACTTACCCAAATGCTTGTCTTGCTTTGGCTGTAAAGCATAATTTCAAAATCTGAGATGACAGGGTGATTAACAAAAGGCTAAGCTGTGTTTCACTATATTTAAATTTTTTGTCCGTTGCGTTATGCTAATTAGTGTAGTTGATGACAATTCTCCCGGATCCGGGAGGGGTAGTTTCAAGAGCCTCTTGGTGTTAGGGGGCAGTAATTTTCATTTTTGGAAAAAAAATCGTTCCCGTTTTAAACTGGATTTTTGTCAGGAAAAGATGCTAGAATATGCATACAATTGACAGCTTTGGATAGAAAACACTGTAACGTTTCCAAAACTGTAAAGATATTGGCTGTGAGTTTAACAGAACTGATGTTGCAGGCGAAAGCCTGAGAAAAATCCAATCCGGAAGTGCCCCAGGTTATGAAAGCGCTGCATTCCCATGGCTCCCTATTCAGCTGTGAATGTACCATCAACGAGCTTACGCTTTCTACGTATTCCCCAACGTGTCTACAGCATTGTGACGTAGTTTTGCGCATTTCTGTTGAAGAATAGCCATAGGCAGCCACATTGCGTAAGTGGGCACATGGTGGCTCCAAGAGAGATTCTCACGTAAAATACAGAGGTAGCCATTACTCTAATCGGTCCTAGTGAAAAACGAATTGTCCCAACGGATATATTATTGAATAGATATTAGAAAAGCACCTTGAGGATGGATTCTTAACAACGTTTGCCATGTTTCTGTCGATATTATGGAGCTAATTTGGAATATTCTTCGGCGTTGTGGTGATTGCGATTTCGGGCGATTTCTCAGCCAAACGTGAAGAACAAACGGTGCTATTTCACCTACAAAAATAATCTTTTGGGAAAAAATTCACTTTGGCTGTCTACCTGGGAGTCTCATGAGTGACAACATCCGAATTTCAGCAAAGGTAAACGATTTCATTTGATTGCTTTTCTGATTTCCGTGACAAGGTTGCCTGCTGCTAGCAAGGCATAATACTATGCTAGGCTATGATAAACTTACACAAATGCTTGTCTAGCGTTGGCTGTAAAGCATAATTTGAAAATCTGAGATGACAGGGTGATTAACAAAAGGCTAAGCTGTGTTCCAATATATTTCACTTGTGATTTTCATGAATAGGAATATTTTCTAGGAAGATTTATGTCCGTTGCGTTATGCTAATTATTGTCAGATGATGACAACGGTCCCATTCACGGAATGGGGTGTCACTACAGGTTAATCGTGCTAACACTAACAATCATCATAATCATCAGGAGGTGAATTGAAAAACTGATCTTGGATCATTACCTCTGGGACTACTGCATCTCTATCTGTATTACAATGTAAATCATCATAAATCATCAAATCATCTGTAATAATACTTTCTGTTGACCCGACCAAGTGACCTCTCACCTCTGATCATGCTGTGCCCTCTATGTATTCAGTTCAGATGTGGGAGGGGTTTACCAGCACAGCTGATATAACCTAGAGGATTTAGGGAGAAGGGAGGAGAGGGATGAAGTGAAGGAGAGACTGTTGAGAAAATAAGGTAGTTAAAGTGTTCAACAGGAATCTGTGTTTGTGGCCTCACCTGGTGTTCAGACTATGTGGCTGCAGAGTACTTTATAGGACAAACAATATAGCGTAGATATATTAATATAAATAATGAATTCTTACCATTCTCTATGGTTGGTCCTCTTGCCTATTCTTTGAAGGTGGAAGGAGCCACTGTTACAACACAACACAATCAAATTGATAAATTAGTGTGTAGGTGTGGATTATAGGGTGTCTAATTGTTCTGAATCTTTTCAATATGGGTGACTCTTAAAAGAGCCATTTTGTTTCTGTACAATCACTCTAAACAGCACCCTCGCCTGAGAAGTAGAGAAAAAAGTGAGAGAAACTTGGAATTGAATAACTGCAGTTTACATAGCTAAGTAATGGATGGCTCTTAAAACTTCTTGACGCTACCCATCCCTTAAGCGGGATAATTGTCATCAGCAACCGCTGAATAGCATAGCGCCTCAGTCAAATAATATTACTAAAAATATTCATATTCATGAAATCACAAGTGCAATATTGCAAAACACAGTTTAGCCTGTCGTCTCAGATTTTGAAATTATGCTTTACAGCGAAATTAATCCAAGCGTTCGTGTAAGTTTATCGATGATCGCATGACAAACATTATGTACACTTAGCATCAGGTAGCTTGTTCATGAAAATCAGAAAAGCAATCAAATTAATCGTTTACCTTTGATGATCTTTGGATGTTTTCACTCACGAGACTCCCAGTTACACAACAAATGTTCATTTTGTTCCTTAAAGATTATTTTTATATCCAAAATACCTCCGTTTGTTTGGCGCATTATGTTCAGAAATCCACAGGAAAGAGCGGTCACGACAACGCAGACAAATTCCAAATAATATCTCTAATGTCCAAAGAAACATGTCAAACGTTTTTTATAATCAATCCTCAGGTTGTTTTTAAAATATATAAGCGATAATATATCAACCGCAAATGTCTTTCACAGTAGGAGAGGGAAAAACAATAGCTGTCCAAATTCTGTTGCGCAAGCAAAACTCATGTGACCACTTGACGCGATGTTATCGTTCTGGCTCATTTTTCAAAATAAAAGCCTGAAACTATGTCTGAAGACTGATGACACCTTGAGGAAGCGATAGGAAAAGGAATCTGGTTGATATCCCTTTAAATGGAGCAATGGGAGGCTATGGAACATGGAGTTTTCAAACTAGAAGCCACTTTCTGGTTTGATTTTTCTCAGGGTTTCGCCTGCAATATGAGTTCTGTTATACTCACAGATAATATTTTGACCGTTTTGGAAACTTTAGAGTGTTTTCTATCCCAATTTGTCAATTATATGCATATTCTAGCATCTGGTCCTGAGAAATAGGCTGTTTACTTTGGGAACGTTATTTTTCCAAACATGAAAATAGTGTTTAGCTTCAAGAGGTTAAAAAAGCCTTTGGTTGTTCATAGTCTAGTCTATAGTGTTGCCAGGGAACAGCACCCTCTTCGAAGAAGTAGGAGGTGAAGATCTCCCACACACAGATTGCCTCCTGTTGTTGGCCCCCATCCTTGAAACATCCTGCAGAGCAGCAGACCTGCTCTGCAGGATGTTTAAAGGAATGATTAGAATACTCCACTTAGAAACCATATAATTGTAGAAATTGACTAGAATCATAAAGTCATAATTAATCATGTGTGTAGTTTTAGTCAGTCAAACAATATGTCTATTATAGTGTCTTGAGCACATACTGTCTGAGCAATATTCGCTGCCTACCTGACTAGAGATTTGGGAGAGAACGGGATGTCTCAAGGACAAGGTCTCCCTAATCTCTATCGGCTGGGTAGTGAGACAGTATGAGCGTCGGATACCTTCTGTTTTGTGTGGAAGTATGTGTGTGCGTATGTTTGTGTGAATGTGTGTTTGTGTGAAGGTGTGCATGAGAAGCCAGTATAAAATTAATTGTTTTGTACAACAGGCTAGCGCGCTCTAGTAAATACATTTTCTGACTGTTGTATCTGGGCCTCCGTCTGATTCATTTCAACCAGTTTCTTACAAATTCTGGGTTCCAGGCTGAGTAATTAATTCAATTGGGTTCATGAACATTGAGAACATAATTCTTGTGACAAGGCCTCACCTCTGGCACATGGTGGCGAGCTGCAGATCCCCTTCTGGTCCTTGTGTCCATCCTCGTGAAGTTATGCAGGACATAGGTAGCCTTCACACACACCTGAATTTTCCCACAAGGCAGTTCAAGATGGCCCTCGTCACCCAATGGTGCAATGTCCTACACGGTAACTTTAGGCAATCGTTTTGAAGGAATCTCCAGTTGCAAGGTATCTGTAGGAATACGCAAGGAAATGTCAACTTTTACATCACCAGGTCATTGTGGATTACTAAAGTATAATACATCTTATAACAAATCATGATCACATTGGATAGATAGATGAATGTACACACACATGTGCATGTGTAGCATGTGACAACAGCTGGATAATATCAAGGATAGCATCACAAATGATTATTATGCTAGATTATCTCTTTCCTCACTCCCATGCCCTATACAGAATAGCCTACTCTCTCCCTTCTTTGACAGTTAAAGATAATGTGGATGATTGGAAACAGGGGAGCAAAGTTTGTTTGTCACCAGAGCGATTTAAAGAATATTACTTCTTACCTGTGAATAAATTACTGAAATGGACAATGGAATCCAGTAAATCACATTGTAGGATTTTTTATGAATTTATTTGCAAATTTTGGTGGAAAATAAGTATTTGGTCACCTACAAACAAGCAAGATTTCTGGCTCTCACAGACCTGTAACTTCTTCTTTAAGAGGCTCCTCTGTCCTCCACTCGTTACCTGTATTAATGGCACCTGTTTGAACTTGTTATCAGTATAAAGACCAAGACTATCTAGTGTACTGTTTTTAAATTCTGTGACTGTATATGAATTACAAGACAGCCTTTAACTCGTTAAATCATGAGCTATAGTCTATTGCGTAGTTTCAATCTGTAACCATTTATTTCCCAGGACCAGGCTTGGTTGAAGTGTATAATTGTAATACATGCATGCAGACATAGCATCATTCAAAGAAAGGAGTTTATACTCCTGGTATTGGATTTGACTGAAAAATAATGTCTCACAGACTTTCATACCTGAACGTTGTGTTACAGACCAAGTACTCTATAAGATAGAGTACATGATCAGTGAACATATTCAATGTACAGGCTACAATTGGGGAACTCATGCCTGGTAGTACCTACAGTGGGGCAAAAAAAGTATTTAGTCAGAAACGAATTGTGCAAGTTCTCCCACGTAAAAAGATGAGAGAGGCCTGTAATTTTCATCATAGGTACACTTCAACTATGACAGACAAAATGAGAAAAACATCCAGAAAATCATATTTGTAATGAATTAATTTGCAAATTATGGTGGAAAATAAGTATTTGGTCACCTACAAACAAGCAAGATTTCTGGCTCTCGCAGACCTGTAACTTCTTCTTTAAGAGGCTCCTCTGTCCTCCACTCGTTACCTGTATTAACCTCTAGCGTCGAGCAATCCCGTATCCGGGAGCGTACTTATAGCCTCAAGCTCATTACCATAACGCAACGTTAACTATTCATGAAAATCGCAAATGAAATGAAATAAATATATTCACTCACAAGCTTAGCCTTTTGTTAACAACACTGTCATCTCAGACTTTCAAAATATGCTTTTCAACCATAGCTACACAAGCATTTGTGTAAGAGTATTGATAGCTAGCATAGCATTAAGCCTAGCATTCAGCAGGCAACATTTTCACAAAAACAAGAAAAGCATTCAAATAAAATCATTTACCTTTGAAGAACTTCGGATGTTTTCAATGAGGAGACTCTCAGTTAGATAGCAAATGTTCATTTTTCCCAAAAATATTATTTGTGTAGGAGAAATCGCTCTGTTTTGTTCATCACGTTTGGCTAAGAAAAAAATCCGAAAATGCAGTCTCTACAACGCCAAACTTTTTACCAAATTACCTCCATAATATCGACAGAAACATGGCAAATGTTGTTTAGAATCAATCCTCAAGGTGTTTTTCACATATCTATTCGATGATAAATCATTCGTGGCAGCTGTGTTTCTCCTCGAAGCAAACGAAAAATACACGCAGCTGGAGATTACGCAATAATTGCAACGGAGGACACCAAGCGGCCACCTGGTAGATGTAGTCTTTTAAGGTCAATCTCCCAATGATTTGCCTACAAATACGTCACAATGCTGTTGACACCTTGGGGAAACGACAGAAGGTCTAAGCTCATTCGTGACCCATACACAGCCATATAAGGAGACATTGGAACACAGCGCATTCAAAATCTGGGGCACTTCCTGTATGAAATGTAATCTTGGTTTTGCCTGTAGCATTAGTTCTGTGGCACTCACAGACAATATCTTTGCAGTTTTGGAAACGTCAGAGTGTTTTCTTTCCAAAGCTGTCAATTATATGCATAGTCGAGCATCTTTTCGTGACAAAATATGTTTTTTTATCCAGAAATTAAAAGAGCGCCCCCTATATCCAAGAAGTTAATGGCACCTGTTTGAACTTGTTATCAGTATAAAAGACACCTGTCCACAACCTCAAACAGTCACACTCCGAACTCCACTATGGCCAAGACCAAAGAGCTGTCAAAGGACACCAGAAACAAAATTGTAGACCTGCACCAGGATGGGAAGACTGAATCTGCAATAGGTAAGAAGCTTGGTTGGAAGAAATCAACTGTGGGAGCAATTATTAGGAAATGGAAGACATACAAGACCACTGATAATCTCCCTCGATCTGGGGCTCCACGAAGATCTCACCCCGTGGGGTCAAAATGATCATAAGAACGGTGAGCAAAAATCCCAGAACCACACGGGTGGACCTAGTGAATGACCTGCAGAGAGCTGGGACCAAAGTAACAAAGCCTACCATCAGTAACACACTACGCCGGGACTCAAATCCTGCAGTGTCAGACGTGTCCCCCTGCTTAAGCCAGTACATGTCCAGGACCGTCTGTAGTTTGCTAGAGAGCATTTGGATGATCCAGAAGAAGATTGGGAGAATGTCATATGGTCAGGTGAAACCAAAATATAACTTTTTGGTAAAAACTCAACTTGTCGTGTTTGGAGGACAAAGAATGCTGAGTTGCGTCCAAAGAACACCATACCTACTGTGAAGCATGGGGGTGGAAACATCATGCTTTGGGGCTGTTTTTCGGCAAAGGGACCAAGACGACTGATCCGTGTAAAGGAAAGAATGAATGGGGCCATGTATCGTGAGATTTTGAGTGAAAACCTCCTTCCATCAGCAAGGGCATTGAAGATGAAACATGGCTGGGTCTTTCAGCATGACAATGATCCCAAACACACCGCAACGAAGTGTGGCAACGAAGGAGTGGCTTCGTAAGAAGCATTTCAAGGTCCTGGAGTGGCCTAGCCAGTCTCCAGATCTCAACCCCATAGAAAATCTTTGGAGGGAGTTGAAAGTCTGTGTTGCCCAGCAACAGCCCCAAAACATCACTGCTCTAGAGGAGATCTGCATGGAGGAATGTGCCAAAATACCAGCAACAGTGTGTGAAAACCTTGTGAAGGCTTATAGAAAATGTTTGACCCCTGTCATTGCCAACAAAGGGTATATAACAAAGTATTGAGACAAACTTTTGTAATTGACCAAATACTTATTTTTCACCATCATTTGCAAATAAATTCATTAAAAATCCTACAATGTGATTTTCAGGATTTTTTCTCCTCAATTTGTCTGTCATAGTTGAAGTGTACCTATGATGAAAATTACAGGCCTCTCTTATCTTTTTAAGTGGGAGAACTTGCACAATTGGTGGCTGACTAAATAGTTTTTTACCCCACTGTACATATCCCAGAAGCCATGGATTACAGGCAACATCCACTCTGAGCTAATGGCTACAGCTGCCGCTTTCAAGGAGTGGGAATTAATATGGATGCTTTTAAGAAATCCCTTTAAGACCTTCGACAAGACATCAAACAGGCAAAGCATCAATACAGGACTAAGATCAAATCCTACTATGCCGGCTCTGAAGCTCGTTGAATGTGGCAGGGCTTGTAAACTATCACAGACGACAATGGGAAACTCAGCCATGACCTGCCTAGTGACGCAAGCCTACCAGATGGGCAAATTACCTTCTATGCTTGTTTCAAGGCAAACAACACTGAACCATGCATGAGAACACAAGCTGTTACGGACGACTGTGTGATGTAAGACCTTTAAGCAGGTTAACATTCACAAGGCTGCAGGGCCAGACGGATTACCAGTACCAATGCTCAGAGTACGCGCTGAACATCTGGCAAGTGTCTTCACTGACATTTTCAACCTCTGCATGACCCAGTCTGTAATACTTGCATGTTTCAAGCAGACCACCATAGTCCCTGTGCCCAAGAACACCAAGGTAACCTCTCGCCCTGTAGCACTTTAATTTGTCATGGCACACATCAACACCATCATCCCAGACACACTGGGCCCACTCCAATTCGGATACCACCGAACAGATCTCTATTGAACTCCAGACTGCCATCTCCCACCTGGACAAGAGGAGCACCTATGTGAAGATACTTTTCATTGACTACAGCTCAGTGTTCAACACCATAGTGCCCTCCAAGACAATCACTAAGCTAAGGATCCTGGGACTGAACACCTCCCTGACGGCCGCCCCCACGTGGTGAGGGTAGGCAACAGCACATCTGCCATGCTAACCCTCAACACGGGGACCCCTCAGGGATGGGTGCCCAGTCCCCTCTTTGTAGTCCTTGTTCACCCATGACTACGTGTCCAGGCACGACTCCATCACCATCATTAAGTTTGCTGATGACATGACGGTGATAGACTTGATCACCAACGACGATAAAACAGCCTATTGGGAGGAGGTCAGTGACTTGGCAGTGTGGTGCCAGGACGACAAATTCTCCCTCAAAAAATAAAAAATAAAAAAGCTAATCGTGGCCTACAGGAAACAGAGTATTGAGCACACCCCCACTTACATCAATGGGGCTGTAGTGGACCGGGTCAAGAGCTTCAAGTTCCTCTGTGTCCACTAAGGATCTATCATGGTCCACACACACCAACACAGTCGTGAAAAGGGCCTGACATCGCCTCTTCCGTCTGAGGAGCCTGAAAAGATTTGGCATTGGCCCTCAGATCCTCAAAAAGTTCAACAGCTGCCCCATTGAGAGCATTTAAACTGGCTCCATCCCAGCTTGGTACGGCAACTGCTTGGTATCCGATCGCACTACAAAGGGTTGTGCGTACGGCCTAGTACATCACTCGGCAGAGGTCCTTGCCATTCAGGATCTCTATACCAGGCGCTGTCAGAGGATGGCCCTAAGACTCCAGTTAGTTAAATAGTTAACCAAACAGCTACCCTGACTATCTGCATTGACCATTTTCGCATAAACTGTTTTGACTCATCACATAAGCTGCTATTACTGTTTATTATCTACCCTGTAGCCTAGTGACGTTATTCCTGGTTATACGTACATATCTATCTCAATTACTTCATACCCCTGCACATCGATTCAGTACTGGTACCATGTGTATATAGCCAAGTTATCATTACTCATTTATTATTAGGTGTTATTACTTGATATTATTTCTCTATTTTCTTTCTCTCTGCATTGTTGGGAAGGACCCATAAGTAAGCATGTCACTGTTAGTCACACCTGTTGTTGACAAAGCATGTGACGAATACTATTTGATTTCATTTGTTTTTTTTGTGTGTACTCAAAGAGCTAGGTCTATGTAGCCAGGCCAACAAAGAGCTTTATGTAACCTGACAATTTGCGGCTTTGCAAAGCTTCTAGTATTCATTTTCATTATCCGGTTTTATCGCTGTCGCATGGAATCAACACTAATGCCATCAAGGTTAATCAGCATTGGTGTGTGTGTGTGTGTGTGTGTGTGTGTGTGTGTGTGTGTGTGTGTGTGTGTGTGTGTGTGTGTGTGTGTGTGTGTGTGTGTCTATGTGTGTACGCGTGTGTATGTATGTTTGTACAGTGCCTTCGGAAAGTATTCAGACCCATTGTCTTTTCTACATTTTGTTACGTTACAGCCTTATTCTAAAATTGTTTAAATACATAAAAATCCTCAGCAATCTCCACACAATACCCCATAAGGACAGAGAAAAAACAGGTTTTTAGAAATACATAAGTATTCAGACCCTTTGCTTTGAGGCTAGAAATTTTAAGTCAGGTGCATGCTGTTTCCATTGATTATTCTTGAGATGTTTCTACAAATTTGAGTCCACCTGTGGTAAATTTAGTGGATTGGACATGATTTGGAAAGGCACACAGACTTAACAATACATGTCAGAGCAAAAACAAGCAATCTGGGTAAGGGTACCAAAATATGTCTGCAGATTGAAGGTCCCCAAGAACACAGTAAGCTCCATCATTCTTAAATGGAAGAAGTTTGGAACCTCCAAGACTCTTCCTAGAGCTGGCCCTCCGGACAAACTGAGCAATCGGGGGAGAAGAGCCTTGGTCTGGGAGGTGACCAAGAACCCGATGGTCACTCTGACAGAACTTCAGAGTTCCTCTATGGAGATGGGAAAACCTTCCAGAAGGACAAGCATCTCTGCATCACTCCACCAATCAGGCCTTCATGGTAGTAGCCAGAAGGAAGCCACTCCTCACTAAAAGGCAGATGACAGCCCACTTGGAGATTACTCTTTGGCCTGAATGCCAAGCATCATGTCTGGAAGAAACCAGGAACCATCCCTACGGTGAAGCACAGTGGTGGCAGCATCATGCTGTGGGGATGATTTTCAGCGGCAGGGACTGGTACACTAGTCAGGATCAAGGCAAAGATGAACGGAGCAAAGTACAGAGAGATCCTTGATTAAAACCTGCCCCAGAGTGCTAAGGACCTCAGACACACAGCCAAGACAACACGGGGGTGGCTTCGGGACAAGTCTTTGAATATCCTTGAGTGGCCCAGCCAGAGCCCAGACTTGAACCCAATCGAACATCTCTGGAGAGTCCAGAAAATAGCTGTGCAGCAATGCTCCCCATCCAACCTGACAGAGCTTGAGAGGATCTGCAGAGAAGAATGGGAAGGTGTGCCAAGCTTGTAGCGTCCTACCCAAGAAGACACAAGGCTGTAATTGCTGCCAAAGGTGCTTCAACAAAGTACTGAGTAAAGGGAATGAAACCTTACGTAAATGTGATATTCAGTTTCGAAAAACTGTTTTTTCCATTGTCATTATGTGGTATTGTGTGTAGATTGATATGAACAATGAACTATTTCATCAATTTTAGAATAAGGCTGTAACCTAATGAAATTTGGAAAAAGTCAAAGGATCTGAAGACTTTACGAAGGCACTGAACAAAAATATAAGCTCATCAGGTAAAGTGTTGGTCCCATGTTTCCTGAAATAAAATAAAATAATCCAGAAATGTTCTATACACACAAAAGCTTATTTCCCCCCAAAAATAAAATAATTGTTTACATCCCTGTTAGTGCCCAGTCATGTGAAATCCATAGATTAGGGCCTAATGAATATGTTTCAATTGACTGATTTCCTTATGTGAACTGTAAGTCAGTGAAATTGTTGACATTGTTGCATGTTGCGTTTATATTTTTGTTCAGTAGATGTATATATACAGTTGAAGTCGAAAGTTTACATACACCTTAGCGAAATACATTTAAACTCAGTATTTCACAATTCCTGACATTTAATCCAAGTTAAAAATATCCTGTCTTAGGTCAGTTAGGAACAACACTTTATTTTAAGAATGTGAAATATCAGGAATAATGGTTGAGAGGAATTTATTTAAGCTTTTATTTCTTTCATCACATTCCCAGTGGGTCAGAAGTTTACATACACTCAATCAGTATTTGGTAGCATTGCCTTTAAATTGTTTAACTTGGGTCAAGTGTTTTCGGGTAGCCTTCCACAAGCTTCTGACAGAGCTGATGTAACTGAGTCAGGTTTGTAGGCCTCCTTGCTCGCACATGCTTTTTCAGTTCTGCCCACACATTTCTATGGGATTGAGGTCAGGGCTTTGTGATGGTCACTCCACTACCTTGACTTTGTTGTCCTTAAGCCATTTTGCAGCAACCTTGGAAGTATGCTTGGGGTCATTGTCCATTTGGAAGACTTATTTGTGACCAAGCTTTAACTTCCTGACTGATGTCTTGAGATGTTGCATCAATATATCCACATAATTTTCCTGCCTCATGATGCCATCTACTTTGTGAAGTGCACCATTTCCTCCTTCAGCAAAGCACCCCCACAACATGATGCTACTACTACCGTGCTTGCTAGCCTCCCCTTTATACTCCAAACATAAGGATGGTCATTACGGCCAAATAGTTCTATTTTTGTTTCATCAGACCAGAGGACATTTCCCCAAAAAGTACGATCTTTGTCCCCATGTGCAGTTGCAAACCGTAGTCTGGCTTTTTTATAGTAGTCTGGCGATTTTCAAGCAGTGGCTTCCTCGATATAGGACTCGTTTTACTGTGGATATAGATACTTTTGTACCTGTTTCCTCCATCAGCTTCACAAGGTTCTGGGATTGATTTGCACTTTTCTCACCAAAGTACGTTCATTTCTAGGAGACAGAATGCGTCTCCTTCCTGAACGGTATGACAGCTGCGTGGACCCATGGTGTTTATACTTGCGTACTATTGTTTGTACAGATGAACGTGGTACCTTATGCATTTGGAAATTGCTCCCAAGGATGAAGAGACTTGTGGAGGTCGACAATTTATTTATTTTGATTTTCCCATGATGTCAAGCAAAGAGGCAAGAAGATAGGCATTGAAATACATCCACAGGTACCCCTCCAATTGACTCAAATTATGTCAATTAGCCCATCAGAAGCTTCTAAAGTCTTGACTTCATTTTCTGGAATTTTCCAAGCTGTTTAAAGGCACATCTGACCCACTGGAATTATGATACAGTGAATTATAAGTGAAATAATCTGTTTGTAAACAATTGTTTGAAAAATTACTTGTGTCATGCACAAAGTAGTGTCCTAACCGACTTGCCAAAACTATAGTTTGTTAACAAGAAATTTGTGGAGTGGTTGAAAAACGAGTTTTAATGACTCCAACCTAAGTGTATGTAAACTTCCAACTTCAACTGTATACACTACATGCTCACTACAAGTATGTGGACACCTGCCCGTCGAACATCTCATTCCAAAGTCATGGGCATCAATATGGAGTTGGTCCCCCCTTTGCTGCTGTTATAGCCTCCACTGTTCTGGGAAGGCTTTCCACGAGATGTTGGAACCTTGCTGCAGGGACTTGTTCCGTTCATCCACAAGATTATTAGCCATGTCGGTCAACCATGAAAAACAGCCCCAGACCATTACTCCTCCTCCGCCAAACTTTACATTTGCCAGTATGAATTGGGTTAGGTTGCTTTCTCCTTGCATCCGCCAGACTCAGCTTGCCGGACTGTCAGATGGTGAAGTATGATCCGTCACTCCAGAGAACATGTTTCCACTGCTCCAGAGTCCAATGGCAGCGAGCTTTTACCGCTCTAGCCAACGCTTGGCAATGCTGTTCTTAGGCTTGTGTGCTGCTGCTCGGCAATGGAAGCCCATTTCATGAAGCTCCTGACGAACAGTTCTTGTTATGACATTGCTTCCAGAGGCAGTTTGGAACTCGGCAGTGTTGCAACCGAGGATAGACAATTTTTCTCGCCCGTTCTGTGAGCTTGTGTGGCCTACCACTTCGCGGCTCAGCCGTTGTTGGTCCTAGCCGTTTCCACTTCATAATAACAGCGCTTACAGTTGACCAGGGCAGCTCTAGCAGGGAAGAAATTTGACAAACTGACTTGTTGAAAAAGTGGCATACTATGACGGTGCCACGTTCAAAGTCACTGAGCTCTTCAGTAACGCCATTCTACTGCCAACGTTTGTCTATGGAGACTGCATGGCGGTGTGCTCAATTGTATACACCCGTCAGCAATGGGTGTGGCTAGCTGAATAGCTGAATCAACTAATTTGAAGGATGTCCACATACTTTAAGATATATGGTATTTATGGGGTGGCAGGTAGCCTAGCAGTTAAGAGAGTTGGGCCATTAACCGAAAGTTTGCTGGTTCAAATCCCTGAGCTGATTAGCTGACAAATCTGCCGATGTGCCCTTGAGCAAGGGACCTAACCCTAATTACAGTAAATCGCTCTGGACATGAGTGTCTGTAAAACATGTGTGTGTCTCTGAGAAAGGTGGAGACATATGATGATTTTTCTACAGCAATGCAAGAAAAGCAAACAAAATCATTTGTCCAGTATATGCTCAGTTAAGACGGTGCCATAGCTGAAAACTCTAAGTCCATCCAGAGAGTCCAACTGGGACACTTGGCTGGAAAGGGATAGAGGACTAAGGAGAGGACTGAGTAGTGGTGCCCTTGACCTGTTCTCCCTGTTATATTTGGAGACGTGGACGAGCCCATAGCAGCCAGGCTGCACTGCTCTCCTCTGCTCCCCACCCATCAGTGTCATAGACAACGTCATTTAAAACGTTGTTTATTTTCCCCTACAAACTGAACTGCTCAGGAGAATTTCTCCTCGTTGTCCGTTTGATAACGGTTCGGTTTACACCAGCTCAAAGTAACTGAGCAGACCTATGATCAAATTGTTTCGAAAAGCAAATTTGTGTCCGAATCAGCGTAGAACCCAACGGTGGGAATGAACGGAGGGTAAAGTAGAGAGACGGAGTGATAAAGAAGGATGAAGGTGAAGAATAAACACTTTGCACGAATGTCATATATCCTGGTCTTTATCACAGGCGTGCTTGACCTGTGTCTGTAACCTGGCGCCCTGGGTTAGGGGCGAGAGCCAGTAAACCCGCTTATTGGGCTAGAATGTGAACCCTATCTGTTTTCTATAAAACTGTTTCCAGAGCCGTCTCTACCAGCTGGATGTGGGGTATTAAAACTTTACGAACATATGAAGGCTTGTCCAGGGTCTGTCCAGGGTCTCACATGACACAGATGTCCCTGTGGATACGGGAGTGTGTAAAAGAAACGGATAGAGCAGCAGTAACACTAAAGAGTAAGGGAATCTGATGGAATATATGTGTATCTATTGCTTTAGAGAAAGAGCGATAGTAGGAGAGAAATTACTTAAATCTACAGTCATCTACAGTAAAAAAAAAAGTGTGTTTGTGTGTTTTTGTGCGTGGGTTGGTGTGTATGTGTATGTGTGTGTTTATGTCACTCGGCTCCCCGTGGCCTAGCCTCTCCCTATGATTTAGACTGATTTCCCTGTAATTAATACGCAGTGTGTGTGTGTCTGTGTGTGTGTGTGTGTCTGTGCGTCTGTGTGTGTGTGTGTGTATATGTGAGTGCATGTGTTTATGTCACTCGGCTCCCGTGGCCTAGACTCTCCCTGTGATTTGGACTGATTTCCCTGTAATAATTACACAGTGTGTGTGTGTGTGTGTGTGTGTGTGTGTGTGTGTGTGTGTGTGTGTGTGTGTGTGTGTGTGTGTGTGTGTGTGTGTGTGTGTGTGTGTGTGTGTGTGTGTGTGTGTGTGTGTGTGTATGTGCGTACGTGTGTGTGAAGAGATAACCCAACAGGGACCTGGGTGGAGTAATTCAGCATTTAATTTATTTATTTCCCAAGTCAGATCGCTGTGATGGCCTTCAGTAGGCTAACATTAACTCCACTGCATATTAAACATGCGGGCCCCTGTGTACCATACACCCTTTCCTCTGAGATGATAGCTCACTTTCATAATTACATCTAATACTGACTTAATCTGATACCATAACGGCATGCTTTCAGCCTCCGCTGTAGCTAATTACTACTTGCTACCATTTGTACATGGTAATGGTACACAAACAGATTTTTGTTTTGAGGATGATCAGTGACTTCATGTGAGGGTTTGTGGTTCGGTGTTTGTGTGTGTTTATGTGTGTGCAACATCTAATGTGTGTGTCTGTGTGGCATATCTAGGGTTGGATGTGTCAGGGAATGTAAAACAAACAAGTTCACGACCCGAGCTTTGAGTCTTCTGTAATCATCTCTCCATCTCCCTCTTTCCACTCACCCCTCTCTCCTCTTTCCCCTCTCCCTGTCTCTCACCTCAGCAGGGTGTTGGTGGGGGTCAGGCCAGAGGGATGGGTGGAGGGAGGAGAGGAGAGGGCCAGGTGTTGTGAGTTAGAATGTCATGGCTGGAACACGGCTGTGATCAGAACCCTACACACCTGGCCCAGCAGGACCCTGCATCCCTGGAGATGTGTGAACAGCCGGTCAAATGAGTCCCTCTTTTCGCCCCATCCATCATCCCTCTTTCACAGTCTCCCTTTCTCTAATTATTTATTTCCCTCCTCCGTCCTCAGCCCTCTCTTCAGCACGTCTTGAACTGCGGCCAAGCCACAATCAGACCCTGGACCGCTGGAACTGATGGCCAATTAATGACCTGCAGAGAAAAACTCATTCAGCCCCCCTCCTCTCTCTCTCTTTCTTTAACTCTCTCTTTCACTCTCTTTATCCCTCGCTCTCTCTCTTCTCTTTATCTCATTCCCTCTCTCTTCCTGTGAGGGGGTATAGCTGGGTCGCAATTACCGCTTTGATTAAGAGAGGAAATTGTAGCCATATCAAGTGGTAGTGTTTATAAATGAGGCGTGGATTCATCAATACTGTCGGTAAAGCGCTTGTCACTTGCTTTAATATGACAAACACTACAGAACCTGTTAGCTGTCACACAATCGATGACCAGGGTCACAGAATCATTCAGTGATGGGTTTTTTACATTTGATTGGGAATGTAGACTAGTGTTTACCGAGGTGGGCGGGGACCAGTTGCCTGGCAACCTATCCACATCGCTCCATCCAAACACCACTCCCAATAACGTTCTGACCAAATGCCACGCCCACTAATGTTTCTTCTCCATGATGAGTCTGGATTTGATCTCCTCCCTGACGACTTCTCGAGTGCGAACGCGTTCAAACCGTTCTGATTGGTCCCATAAACCGATGGGTTGGGCCAGAGCACACATGGGTCAAGTGGCATTTGATACTCTGATTGATTAGAGACAAGGCCATCGCTGATGACTTGTTTTATACAACACCCTTCACGTTGACGTCAGCAGTAATAACCTCTGTGATGGCAGTCTCAGAATGTTTCAAACATTTGTTTACCTTTATTTAACTAGGCAAGCCAGTTAAGAACACATTCTTATTTACAATGACAGCCTACACCAGCCAAACCCAGGTGACGCTGGACCAATTGTGCACCACTCTTATGGGACACCCAATCACGGCCAGTTGTGACACAGACTGAATTTGAACTAAGGTGTCTGTAGTGAGCCTTAGACCGCTGCACCACTCGGGAGCCTGAGTATATGTAGTGATAGATAAATAAAAAGCTTCCAGTCTGTGATTGATTTTATGTTTGTGTTCTGTGAGTGAGTGACTTTATATACTGAGTATACAAAACATTAAGAACACCCGCTCTTTCCATGACATAGACTGACCAGGTGAAAGCTATGATCCCGTATTGATCTCACCTGTTAAGTCCACTTCAGTCAGTGTCGAGAAAGGGGAGGAGACAGGTTAAGGAATGTTTTTTAACCCTTGACACAATTGACACATGGATTGTGTACGTCTGCCTTTCAGATGGGGATAGGGAAGACAAGTGCCTGTAAACGTGCCTTTGGACAAGTGCCTTTAAACGGGGTATGGAAGTAGGTGCCAGGCGAACCGGTTTGTGTCAAGAACTGCAACGCTGCTGGGTTTTTCACGCTCAACAGCTTCCCGTTTGCATCAAGAATGGTCCACCATTCAAAGGACTTCCAGCCAACTTGACACAACCGTGGGAAGCATTGGAGTCAACATGGGCCAGCATCTCTGCGGAACGCTTTTGACACCTTGCAGAGTTCGTGCCCCAACTTATTGAGGCAGTTCTGAAGGTCGGGGTACAACTCAATATTAGGAAGGTGTTCCTAATGTCTGGTTTGCTCAGTGTGTCATAAGAGGAAGGTGGCACTTGAATTGGGGAGGATGGGCTCGTTCTCATGGCTGGACCGGAATGAGTTGAATGGTAACAAATAAATCAAAACACACGGTTTGATGACATTCCATTTGCTCCGTTCCAGCATCATGATTATGAGCCGTCCTCCCCTCAGCAGCCTCCACGGCAGTGTATGTGAGTGTGAGTGTGTAAGAATGGGATTGTGTTGTGTTTACATCTGTTACCATCCATACGTGTATTCGTCAGTGGTTCTCTCCTGTGTGCGTGCGTGTGTTTGTGTGTATGTGCTCGCGCGTCTGTGTCTATCTGGGTGTGTGTACGTGTGGTCATGTGGTATGTCACACGGCGAGAAGGGATAACAATAACGGAGGAAACAGCCGTGTAACAGCCAGTTTCGCCATGTCCTATGAGGCTGGATGCTTTCCCTCATGATCCATTCAAAAATCCATAGAGTGTGGAATTCAGTGTTGGAAATACACCATAGAAATAGATTTGTGGTGCTAATGCATCTGAGATGCTATAGGCTCATATATCTATTTCCTGTTAGAAGAAGGGATATCATGGAGAGAGAGAGGGACAGAGAGAGGCAGAGATAGAGAGGGGGGGAGGGGAGGGGAGGGGGGGAGGGGAGGGGAGGGGAGGGGAGGGGGGGGAGGGGGAGGGGAGGGGAGGGGAGGGGAGGGGAGGGGAGGGGAGATAGACAGTTGTTGTGGATGTTGTTACAAAGTACACTATACAAAAGTCTGTGGACACCCCTTCAAATGAGTGGATTTGGCTATTTCAGCCACACCCATTGTTGACAGGTGTATATAATGAGCACACAGCCATGCACTCTTCATAGACAAACATTGGCAGTAGAATGGCCTTACTGAAGAGCTCAGTGACTTTCATCGTGACACCTTCATAGGAAGCAAACCTTTACAAGTCAGTTCGTCAAATTTCTGCACTGCCGCGTTCAACTGTCAGTGCTGTTATTGTGAAATGGAGACATCTAGGACCAACAACAGCTCAACCGCAAAGTGGTAGGCCATACAAGCTCACAGAACAGGACCATTGAGTGCTGAAGGACATAAAAATTGTCTGTCATCGGTTGCAAAACTCACTATCGAGTTCCAAACTGCCTCTGGAAGAAATGTCAGCACAATAGCTGTTTGTCAAAGCTTAATGAAATGGGTTTCCATGGCCGTGCAGCCGCATACAAGCCTAAGATCACCAAGCACAATGCCAAGAGTCGGTTGGAGTGGTGTAAAGCTCGCCGGCATTGGACTCTGGAGGAGTGGAAACGCTTTCTCTGGAGTAATGAATCACACTTCACAATCTGGAAGTCCGATGGACAAATCTGGGTTTGCAGATGCCAGGGGAACGCTACCTGCCACAATGCATATTCCCAACTGTAAAGTTTGGTAGAGGAGGAATAATAGTCTGGGGCTGTTTTTCATGGTTTGGACTTGGCCTCTTAGTTCCAGTGAAGGGAATTCTTAACGCTACAGCCTACAATGACATTCTAGACGATTCTGTGCTTCCAACTTTGTGGCAACAGTTTGTGGAAGACCCTTTCCACAAAGTGAGTTTCATACATAAATGATTTGTCGAGATCAGTGTGCAAGAACTTGACTGACCGGTACAGAGCCCTGACCTCAACCCCATCGAACAACTTTAGTATGAATTATAACGGTGACTGCGAGCCAGGCCTAATCTCCCGACATCAGTGCCCAACTTCATTAATGCTCTTGTGACAGAATGGGGAGCAAGTTCCAGCATCTAGAGGAAAGCCTTCCCAGAAGAGTGGAGGCTGTTATAGCAGCAAAGGGGGGACCAACTCCATATTTATGCCCATGATTTTGTAATGATATCTCCAGCTCTTTTTCATCCTCCTCTTCCTCCTCCTCATTATCATCATCATCACCACCACCAACATTCTCGTTTTGATCACTATTCTCCTCATCCTAGTTGACAGGTGTGATTTTATGCATCATTCCAACCCCACTCAGCTTGAAGTTGATCAGAAACCATGACGTGTGTGTATGCATCCCAAAAGAGTTCCAGCTGTGCCTGAACCTGGATTCTCTTTGTAAAGTCCTCTTTCACCCGGAGGCTGAGTTCTATTATGTTTTCACACGTTAGCACGTTAATCCCTCTCTCTCTCTCTCTCTCTCTCTCTCTCTCTCATCATCCCTCTTTCTCTGGTTGGGAGGATGGAGTGGGAGAAGGCCTGTAATTTACTGATCAGTAGAATTAACAGCTGTGTGTTTATCTCTATGTGGTGTGTGTGTGTTTGTGTTTGTGTGTGTGTTCATAGAGGACAAGACTGTCCAGCTGCTCTTCAGGTAACCCACAGATCTCATAATCCAAACACACTGCAATGTTATGGTCATTTCTACACTGGTTATGCACCGTATTAGTAGAACGTGTCACTTTTTGATCATAGCATGTTTTCTGCATAAATTATGTTGTGCATGTGTCTGTATGTAATGTCACGCTGCACATGTTGTGATGTACAGTACTGTGCAGTATAGACATAAGTGGCTTGAGGGAAAATGTCAATTTCACGTTTCTAAATAACTGCGATTAGGTCAGTACATTCATCTCTTTCATGTCCGCCGCAACCCCCTTGATTTGTGGCACGCGAAATAGCAGTCATAAACTATGTAAGCAAGGTGACACCGAGCTATAGCGGCAATCCTCTCCTCTACCGGTACGTAGTACACTCCGAGTCTGTATAAAGCTCTTATGACATGTCGAAGGCCAGGCCCCGGGACGGGCTCCACTCCACCTATCAGACGCGCTGGGACCTCTCCTGTCTTTGCGGATCATAAATAAATAAGTGGAAATCTAAAACAGACCTCTTGTCTGGGGAACTCTTGATGACACCTTCTCAAGTGGTGCGGCGGAGTGATGGGGGCCATTACACGGCCTGGCAGGGTTTGTTTGGCTAAGAACGCAGGCCGCCATCTCACTTTCAGATAAGCAAGGTAAGCCAGGGATGCGGGGGGAGAGGGAGAAAGAAGGGGGAAGGGTAGAGAGAAGAGGGAGGAGAGAGAAGGGTGGAGAGAGGATTGCTTTATGGCCCAATGCAGCAGTTTTTTATAGCAATATCAAATCAATTCTGGGTAACAATTATGTACCTTACTGTAATAGATTTTCCATAAAATGGGCAAAACTAGCTTTTTAGCTATTTCTCTAGCAAAAATTAGACAGGACTGTCTGGGAGTGGTCTGAGTGGGGTGGGGGAAACTTAATACTAGCCGTTATTGGCAGAGAGGTTTGGAACTGTCATGTAATGACGAAGTAGAGGATCTAAAGTAGCATCGCAACCAGGAAAAGGCTTGCTAATTATATTTGCACCTGTGCAATTTGTGTGTTTTGAGCGTGATTACACTTACCCCTAGGGCTGTTGCGGTGACCCTATTACCACCACACTGGCACTCATGAGTCATGACCACAATAAAATCCCACGTGACCGTTGAGTCACGGTATTCTTATGCACACAGAACATGCGTTGGTAGTACCCAACTCACTAACAACCATCAGGTCACTAATGGCCTGGTACTCAGGGCTCTGTTGTCCCTCTATCCACTCTGACATCAATGCAAATGTAATCAAAAACAACATCAAACACTTGTCATCAAAACTGTATCGTGCTTTTAAAACTCACCTCACTGTGATGATCAATTTGAAGAAAGAAGTTCAACAACAGTTTGAAAATGAGTGGAGAAAAAAATGGTAATTGTGGACGTTGCGTCAAAGCCTAACAACAAAAATGGACAGTGATTTCTAAAGTGATGAACCATTCAAAACACCCATATGAATATTACAGTTTATGCACAGGCCTATATATCAGCCCAAGCCTGAAAAAAAAAAAACGAATTAAAATAACTATTCTGCCTTTATACAATAAATAGCCTACCGCATATTACTCACAGAAGAAAAACAGAACAAAAAATACAGAGGTTGACATTACCTTGATTACATTACCTTATATAACATCTCACCACTGTGCATTCCCATCTCACCCTCTCTCTCCTTCCCTTTTCAAGCACACAGAGAGAGGGGCTGTCAACAGTTTAATGAAATATGTTTCACTGTGAAAACATGCTACTATTCATGTTCCTGAACAGATTTCACTTGGTTTCCCAAATTAAGCACGGGGTAGCTTCGGGAACAGGGTTGGAGAGCACATGGTATACAGAGTTTTGGCAAGATGTTCACTGTCATGCAGTCTTCTTGTGTCTATGGTTACTGTTGTGGTTCCCAACTGGGGCTCTCGAGTGGCGCAGCGGTCTAAGGGACTGCATCTCAGTGCTAGAGGTGTCACAACAGACACCTTCGTTTGATTCCAGGCTGTATCACAACCTGCTGTGATTGGGAGTCCCATAGGGTGGCGCACAATTGGCCCAGTGTCGTTAGGGTTTGACCGGGGTAGGCCGTCATTGTAAATAAGAATTTGTTCTTAACTGACTTGCCTAGTTAAATAAAGGATATGTAGAAATACTACTTGAACATTTAAGTTAAGAGTCCTGCTGTTCAAACCCTCCACCAGGTGCAAACCTGCTAATTAGATTGTATTTTTTTACCCGCAACTCTCAGGTATAATACTGATCAAATTTGTTCACACTTTTGCAATGTTAGCTTCATCAGCTGATATACAATATGACATAAAATAATTTTAACTGCACTGAGCCAATAAAAAGTATAAAGTTTGTCTACCAAATGGAGGAAGGGGTGTGAGAGTGTGTATGCCCCTGCGTGTGTGTATGTAGGTTCTGGCTGCCTGCATGCTTGTCCTTCCAGGTTGACTAGGGGAGAATGTTTGAGCCCAGAAAAACAGGAGACCGGGCTTTAACGCAAATTTTACTACCACATCTCCCATAAAACACTGCATGCAATTATCCAGGCACCCCAGGCCATTTCCTCTCCTAAAGCATTTCTCATCTGAGAATCCCCTCATTTTCTCTCTTCCCCCAGCATTCACCTCCTAGTCGCTATTCCCTTCCCACTCTCCTTTCCTTACAAATACCTTTTATTCCTCCTCTCTGCTCCCTCCTCTTTTAAAGCATTCATCTCTCTTTATTATTATTATTGCCCTTAGTACTTATTTTCTGCTCTTCGCCTTTATTCTCTCCTTTCCTCTGTGATGGTGTAGTGGTTGTCGAATGGTTGTGTAGTGGTTGTGAGATAGTTGTTTAGTACGTGTAGGACGGGGTTGTGTGATATTTGTGTGAAGGTTGTAGGGCGGCTGCGTGGCTCTTTGGTGTTCTCACCCTCTGGCTATCCAGGCCACTCTCACCAGGGCTGGGGCCCTGAAACTGGAGCCCTTCATCCACAGTTACACAGCTGACAGGACTGTGTGTGAGAGAGAGAAAGAGAAAGGGTGTCTGTAAAACAGAGAGAGAGAGAGAGAGAGAAGGACGGGAGGGAGAAAGAGGGTTGAGTTGTTCTACTTTACTGTTGGACAACAACAAAAAACAGGGGGAAAGACAGAGAAGACGAGCAAGGTGATGATAGAGAGAGATGGGACATTGTCCGAGTGCTGGTTGGAGTGTCCTCTGCTGTGTGTGATAACAGATGAGGAGGAAGAGAGGACCGGAAGAGAGGAGGAGGAGAGCAACAGCCCCTCCCTAATTGCTGATTACTCTCTTCAACACCCTGGTGTCACTTTCTGAAAGTCCTCTACCCTTCAGCTCTCTCTCTCTCTCTCTCTCTCTCTCTCTCACTCACTCTCTCTCTCTCTCTCTCTCTCTCTCTCTCACACACAACTCAATTCAATTCAATGGACTTTATTGGCAGGGGAAACATATGTGTATATTGCCAAAGCAAGTGAAATGGATAATAAACAAAAGTGAAATAATCATTAAAAAATTAACAGTAAACATTACACTCACAAGTGTCATATTATGGCTATGTATGGCTATGCACAGTGTGGCTATGTACAGTGTTATAATGATGTGCAAATAGTTAAAGTACAAAAGGGGAAATATTTACAATGGTGTTTGTTCTTCACTGCTTGCCCTTTTCTTGTGGCAACAGGTCACAAATCTTGCTGCTGTGATGGTACACTGTGGTACTTCACCCAAATGGGATTTGTTTTGGAATTCTTTGTGTGTCTGTGTAATCTAAGGGAAATATGTGGCTCTAACATGGTCATACATTTGGCAGGAGGTTAGGACGTGCAGCTCAGTTTCCACATCATTTTGTGGGCCATGTTCACATAGCCTGTCTTCTCTTGAGAGCCAGATATGCCTACGGTGGCTTCTCTCAATAGCAAGGCTATGCTCACGGAGTCTGTACATATCCCCCCTCTAAACCCAACATGGCAGAACGACAGATTTTTACCTTGTCAGCTATGCATAGTCAAAGCTGTACATAGTCTGTACATAGTCAACGTCTGTACATAGTCAAAGCATTCTTTCATTTTGGGGTCAGTCACAGTGGTCGGGTATTCTGCCACTGTGTGCTCTCTGTTTAGGGACAACTAGCATTCCAATTTGCTCAGTTTTTTGGTTAATTCTTTCCAATGTGTCAAGTAATTATCTTTTTTTTTCTCATTATTTGGTTGGGTCTAATGGGGCTCTGTTTGTGTTTGTGAACAGAGCCCCAGGACCAGCTTGTTTAGGAGACTGTTCTCTAGGTTAATCTCTCCATAGGTGATGGCTTTGTTATGGGAGGTTTGGGAATTGCTTTTAGGTGGTTGTAGAATTTAACGTCTCTTTTATGGATTTGGATAATTAGTGGGTATCGGCCTAATTCTGCTCCTCATGCATTCTTTTGTGTGCCCCCCTCCCCCCTCTATGGAACCTCATCTCCACCTGTTTGCGTCTAGCAGATCAATACAGAATTATTATACATATTCTCCTCTCAATCTCTGTTTTTTTTCTCCATTTCTTACAAACACTCTGGAATAACTTGCACAGGTGTGTCTCTCCCTTTTCATTGTGAAGGATTGGCTTTGGCCTTGCAATCTGCCAATTTCTCCACCTCATGTTTCTTCCTGTGAGCCCCCACCAACCCCCTTCAGTCTCAGTAGTCGCAGGCCTTTATCTGAAACATTACAACCTCTCATGAAAGAGGAAAGTGGAGCTCAACCTTGAGTGGCTTGAATGGAGTTCAAATATAATTCTGTGTAACACTTGAACCAGATCCCTCACCTCCTGGAGGGAGAATGAAAGGGGAAATAAAAGAGAGAGGCCTCAAAGGAGAGAGAGATAATACAACATACTGTATAGGGAAGGAAAGAAAAGGAACAAGAGAGAAAAGAGAGCGAGTTCAAAGAAGAGAGAGCGGACACATTGACAGTGTATTTATCTGACTGTATTCTCAGTGGCTATGGTGTCACTGGTCTCTTTGGCCTGTATCAAACACCTCCATTAGCCTAACTGGCTTTGATTTTCTGGCCCAGCAGTGATGGAGATGGTCCTAGAAGGGGAGGGCACTCCCAGGTCAGAGGAGTTAACACATGGGTGCCTGTTTGAGTGAGCATCTGATAGCCACATGCTCTGGAAGGTTACACAGCTACATTGTTTCAGGCAAGGTGATTTGTTGCTTAGTTCACCAAACCCTCAACACGCTATACAGAACATTATGCACACGCACGCACGCACGCACGCACGCACGCACGCACGCACGCACACACGCACGCACGCACACACACACACACACACACACACACACACACACACACACACACACACACACACACACACACACACACACACACACAGCTCCCTGTTAATCTCTCTACTCACCTTTACACTCACTGTGGAAGACAAGTATAACCACAGCAGTTTAGAGTTGTAAGTACTCTACTTGTGTCTCTAGGTAAAAGGAAAATGGTCTCACATTGCTTCATTGTTGTTGTGATTTTCTTGAAACTCTTAATTCAAATGTGATGCTGTCTGAGATCTGCTACCTTCATTAAATTACCATTTTGCTGTGTTAAGAACGCATGTTTATCACTTCTTGTCTTTCTCCACTCTCCTTTCCTCTCTCTCCGGTTGTGCTTATCTCCAAGTGCTATTTGAGTCATCCTACAACTCTCCAGAAATCCTGGGAAGTGAACCATTTCAAAAGAGATGACATCTGACAGAGTCGACAGAGCCCCTCTTGGTGTGAGGAAGTAGTGATTCCCTAGTTCTCGCTCCCATCAGTCTATGGGAAATAGAGGACGTGGCTGGCAGCTAGCACGGAATATCAGCACCAATACGGATGTAGCCTAATTAACACAGCCAGTCCTACAGACAGACAGCCGGACTTAAAAGCGGTAGCCTTACGAAGTGCCCCTTGAAGATCTCTGGAAATAGTTTGGCACGTAGACGGGTGTTAGCCTATAGGGGGAGAGAGAGGAGGAAGGCACTTTGAATGGCTCACTGGCTGTGGCTCATCTGTTTCGACAGAGGAACAGTTGGTTAGAAGCACGGTGGACAGGAGGCCCGGGCCACTCTGGTTCTAGCGAGGTCACCGACCCAATCTGTTACGGCACCAGTTGGATGCTTGTCAAAGCGCGGAACACGGTACGGCGCGCCAGGGAGCGCTTTCCTCTGATCGAGGACACCCCCATCTTTGGCAGAGAGATAGCGAGAGAGAGAGAGATGTGTTCCAGTACAAGGAGAGACAGAGCAGTCAACACACCTTATTATTGATCAACAGGTAATAATGGCGAACAATAGAGAAGTTAATGTGACACCATTTGCATTGTCTCCCGCTATAGCCTCAAACTCGAGCAACGGACAATTATCTCTGATCCATTTGTCAGATCAATAGACATTACTTCTCATTCCTACCATAGACGTTGAGGATCATAACAGATATAAAAAATATATAAAAAAGAGCTTTCAATGGAGAATCAACTTTGACACGGTCTTATAAATGTTTGGCCTCATTTTTCTCTCTACCAATCATATTCTTTGAATAGGATATGGGTACATTTCATATTCACAGTTTTTCATTCTAGGAAGACATTGACTGGAATGCTTTAATGGCACCCAAATGACTGACATTAGCTAATGGTAAAAATGAAGGAGTCAGCATTTAGACCAAGTTATTGATATTATATCCAGTTCTAATAGCTGTACGCAGTTATAAATCATTCTCTTGACAACCCCTAATCTAAAATCGGATCACTGACGTGGCTCTGTGTGATTTATTTAATTCCTGTGTTCACATGGACAAATGATTGATGTCATTCTGGATATAGCTACTGTAGGATTGTTCATTGTTCTGAATGGTTGAGGGGGTTGAGTGGTTAAGTTAACACACTGGAAGTGATCTGCACGTGGCCCCTGACAGGCTACTCCAATGTAGTGATGTTTCACTTGAAATGCCAATTGGATATACACCGTTACATGCATTGATGTAGTGGTAAAAGAAAAAGAAAATAGGTGCGTAAATTGCTGGTCAAGGTGAAACCAGTAATGGTCCCTATGCTTTTAATGCATTTTTCTGCAAAAGGTGGGTAAACTGTCATGCAAAACACAAAGAAAGCTGGTAACTTTTGATACATGACTAGGACAACCACAATCAACTAGCTGAACATGCTGCCTTCATGTTACCAATGAAAAACAGCCATCTGCAATGAGGGCCAAACCCTAATTGTAAGTCAACATTGGCCCATATCATGTGGAATTCCATTGTTTATACTTTCCAGAGGGTAGACATTGACTACCTTTTTCCCCCCATTAAAGAAATGTGCACTATCATCATCAAAGCAGCGAAACGCAGGCTGCTGGCAGAATAAAGCCCTCTGAGTAACGTTCCTGAGCTTGGCTGGCGTTCTCCTCTGGAAACACTGTCGTATGTTTCATTTGATTACAGCTGATCAATGCTAGGGCCTGCCGTGTTAAAACAGCCATGCTAATTGCGTTTTGGCCCTGGTTCTTTCCACCGTGCCATAAGCTCCGGTTTTCTAGCAAAGTTATTAAAGTACAGTAAATAACATTGATCCTGTAATCACGCGAAGATGCCTGTTCCCCCGCAGGATTGTATTAAGGGCGTAATGTTCTTCCGCAGCTGCCAAATGCAGTGGTTAATGGCGTCAAAGACATTACCACAGCAGCAGCATCACGTCCCCCGGCCTCGCTCACGGAGAAATTAGCATCACGCTACACACAATACGCCTCCATGGCCCGTGACAAATGCCCCGTGCCACACAGAGAGAGACATCAGGGGGATTTGTGGGGATAGCGTTTTAATAGCTAAATAGTGTTTTGTTATTAAATGTATTATTCAATAATACAATATTCGGTCCGTCTTCTCTGTATTGTCATCATTTAGATATCTTAAACTGAATATTGGGCTAACTGCTGCAGTAGATTATGTATGTTTTTGTTTCTCAGGTGTTTAGTGAAGATGATCTTAGCCCAGGCACTCAGGCCTCAGACAGGGGACTTGAGTTGAGAATCCCCCCCAGCATGTTCGTCTTAGAGGGGGGATTACTTTCATCTCACCCCCTGCTGACAGTCAGCAGATATGGACCCATTGCACAGTCTCTCCTCAGTGCCCCTGTGGAGAAGGTTAAAGTATATAGACAAATCACACACACACACAGATATATTTACACACACACACAAACAGCTGGTTGAACCCCATTGTCTACCTCTGTAGGAGAAGCCATGAGGTATAATAGTAGCGAAAAGGCTAATGGCAAACAGGACAGTAATGACCCATTCCCCGCCTCATTCTCACCATTAGTGATGCAGCGATAGATAGCATGGATAATTACTGCACAACTAATGGGCACCTAATTAAGAGAGTGGAACCATCATTGGTTATGGAAATATAAAGTGGACTGCAGGTGGAACAGATGCCAAATGACCTCAAGGAACCCCCTGTTGTCTCTCTATCCTGTTGTCTGTTTACTCTCTCTTTTATCTCCCACCCCCATCTCGCTGTCTCACTCTCTCTCTCTCTCTCGCTCTCTCAATTCAGTTCAATTTCATTTTAAGGGCTTTATTGACATGGGAAACATATGTTAACATCGCCAAAGCAAGTGAAATAGATAATAAACACAAGTGAAAAAAAACAAGATATTTTTTTACAGTAAACATTACACTCACAACAGTTCCAAAACAATAAAGATTATATTACGAGCAAATAGTTAAAGTACAAATGGGAAAATAAATAAACATGAATATGGGTTTTATTTACAATGGTGTTTGTTCTCCAATGGTTGCCCTTTTGTTGTGGCAATAGGTCACACATCTTGCTGCTGTGATGGCACACTTTGTATTTCACCCAATAGATATGGGAGTTTATCAAAGTTGGATTTGTTTTCAAATTCTTTGTGGATCTGTGTAATCTGAGGAAAATATGTGTCTCTAATATGGTCATGCATTTGGCAGGAGGTTGGGAAGTGCAGCTCAGTTTCCACCTCATTTTGTGGACAGTGTGCATATAGCCTGTCTTCTCAGGTCTGCCTACTACGGCCTTTGGGGTGTGTGCAATGCTATGCTCACTGCGTCTTATATTTAACTTTTAATTGTACCTTTATTAACCTAGGCCAGTCGGTTAAGAACAAATTCTTATTTTCAATGACGGCCTAAGAACAGTGGGTTAACTGCCTGGTTCAAGGGCAGAGCGACAGATTTTTATCTTGTTAGCTGTACATCGTCTGTACATAGTCAAAGCTTTCCTTAAGTTTTGATCAGTCATTGTGGTCATGTATTCTGCCACTGTGTATTATCTGTTTAGGGCCAAATAGCATTCTAGTTTGCTCTGTTTTTTTGTTAATTCTTTCCAATGTGTCAAGAATGATTTTTTTCCCCTAATAAAGTATTTTTAGCCAGATCCTAATTGGTATGTAAAATTGTATGTTCCCTTTGATGGCATAGAAGGCTCTTCGTGCCTTGTCTCTCAGACAAGTAATTTACTTGTGGCGCTGATGTTTAGGCCGAGGTATGTATAGTTTTTTTTTGTGTGCTCTAGGTCAACGGTGTCTAGATGGAATTTGTATTTGTGGTCCTGGCAACTGGACCTTTTTTGGAACACCATTATTTTGGTCTTACTAAGATTTACTGTTAGGGCCCAGATCTGACAGAATATGTGCAGAATATCCAGGTGCTGCTGTAGGCCCTCCTTGGTGGGGGACAGAAGCACCAGATCATCAGCAAACAGTAGACATTTGACTTCAGATTGTAGTACGGTGAGGCTGGGTCCTGCAGACTGTTCTAGTGCCCTCGCCAATTCGTTAATATATATGTTGAAGAGGGTGGGGCTCAAGCTGCATCCCTGTCTCACTCCACGGCACTGTAGAAAGACATTTTAACTACACACTTGTTTGTGTACATGGATTTTATAATGTTGTATGTTTTTACCTCCAACGCCACTTTCCATCAAATTGCATAGCAGACCCTCAAGCCAAATTGAGTCAAAAGCTATTTTTTTATCAACAAAAGCATGTTTTGGTTTGTTTGTTTGTCAATTAATTAGTGTGTACAGTGTGAATACATGGTCTATCATCCAGTAATTTGGTAAAACGCCAATTTGACATTTGCTCAGTACATTGTTTTCACTGCTGTTAATTAGAATGCAGAGGATTTTCCCAAGGTTGCTGTTGACGCATATCCCACGGTAGTTATTGGAGTCAAATGTGTCTCCACTTTTGTGGATTGGGGTGATCAGTCATTGGTTCCAAATATTGGGGAACATGCCAGAATGGAGGAGGATGTTAAAGAGTTTAACTATAGCCAAATTGAATTTGTGGTCCGTATATTTTATTAATTTAGGACATCATCAACACCGCAGGTCTTTTTGGGTTGGAGGGTAAATATGTTGTCCTGTAGTTCATTCAATGTACTGCAATTGGAGAATCCAGTGGGTTCTGCAAGTCTTTAATTAATAGTTGGTTCTAAGATTTGTATTTGATCATGTACTGTCTATGTTTTTTTTGGTTTGTTCGTTGTTAAAGAGCCAACCAAATTGGATAAGTGGTTTATCCATACATCTCCATTTTTGGATAGATATCTCTTTGTGTTTTTGTTTGTTTAGTGTGTTCCAAGTTTCCCAGAAGTGGTTAGATCCTAGGGATTCTTCAATTACATTGAGCTGATTTTTGACGTGCTGTTCCTTCTTTTTCCGTAGTGTATTTCTGTATTGTTTCAGTGGTTCACCGTAGTGAAGGCATAGGCTCAGGTTTTAAGGGTCTCTATGTTTTGGGTTGGATAGGTTTCTCAATTTCTTTCTTAGGTTTTTGCGTTCTTCATGTTTAGATTAGATAGGGAAACTGAGAAGTCAAATATACTGTTTAGGTTTTCTACTGTCAAGTTTTGACCTTCGCTTTTACAATGAAACGTTTTGTCCAGGAAGTTATCTAAAAGGGACTGAATTTATTGTTGACTAGTTGTTTTTTGGCAGGTTTCTACAATACTTTCTTTCCATCTGTAGCATTTCTTATTATTATGAAATTTCTTTGGCTCTGATGCCTCATAATTGAGTATTGCTCTGTTCAAGTAGACAGTGATTTTGCTGTGATCTGATAGGGGTGTCAGTGGGCTGACTGTGAACGCTCTGAGACACTCTGGGTTGAAGTCAGTGATAAAGTAATCTACAGTACTACTGCCAAGGGATGAGGTGTAGGTGTACCTACCGTAATAGTCCCCTTGACGCCTACAATGGACTATGTACAGACTCAGCGGGTGACAGAGCTACAAGAGTTGTGACCCGTTTTTGTTGGTGATGTTGTCATAGTTGTGTTTAGGGGTCATATGTGGAAGGATTGCTTTTCACCGTCAGTAGGTGTTTGTCCCCGTGTGCTGAGGGTGTCAGGTTCTTGTCCAGTTCTGGCATTTAGGTCGCCACAGACTAGTCCCTGGCCCTGGAAATGATTGATCTCCTCCACCAGGATGGAGAAGCTGTCTCCATTAAAGTATCGGGATTCTAGTGGGGGGATATAGGTAGCACACAGGAGGACATTTTTCACTGTAAAAATCATTTCCTTTTGAATTTCTAGCCAAATGTAAAATGTTCCTGTTTTGATTAATTTAATAGTTTGAGTTAGTTCTGCTATATAACAAATAGGCATAACCCCTGAGTCCCTTCCCTGTTTCACACCTGGTAGTTTGGTGGATGGGACTACCAGCTTTCTGTAACCTAGAGGGCAACCAGTGGGTCCACCTCCTCTATACCATGTTTCTTGTAGGATGAAAATGTCAGTATTTCTGATTTCTTTGGTTCTTGCTCTTTAGGCCAAAGGCCAAATGCCTTGGGTATACCAGGACATGGTATTGAAGGATTTGTGTTCCATAAAGTGTCCAATGTTGTCAGTTGTGTGGTTTGGCCTCAGACCAGTAAGTATGAGCAGAGCCTGCTGAGCATCTAATACATGCCATTGTCTTGGGCAGGCGTGAGAGTGGGGCTTGGGCCTGTTTGCCTGCACACGGCTTGGGCGTTTGTGTGACTTTTATGTTGAGGCCCTCTTTGCGGGAGTGGGGGGCATGGGTTGGGGAGGAGGGGCATAGTTCTGATCTGAGATAGCCTGTATGGGGTGTGTGCATTTTATTATTTTATTTAACCAGATAGGCTAGTTGAGAACAAGTTCTCATTTGCAACTGCGGCCTGGCCAAGATAAAGCGTAGCAGTTCGACACATACAACAACACAGAGTTACACATGGAATGACCAAAACATACAGTCAATACAGTAGAAAAAAAGAAAACAAAGTCTATATACAGTGAGTGCAAATAAGGTCAAATAAGGGAGTTAAGGCAATAAATAGACCATGGTGGCGAAGTAATTACAATATTAAACACTGGAATGGTAGATGTGCAAAATATGGATGTGCAAGTAGAGATACTGTGGTGCAAAAGGAGCAAAGTAAATAAATACAGTATGGGAATGAGGTAGATAGATGGGCTGTATACAAATGATCTGTGAGCTGCTCTGACAGATGGTTCTTAAAGCTAGTGAGGGAGATGGGGATATCCAGCTTCAGTGATTTTTGTAGTTCGTTCCAGTCAGTGGCAGCAGAGAACTGGAAGGAAAGGCGACCAAAGGAGGAATTGGCTTTGGGGGCGATCAGTGAGATATACCTGCTGGAGCGTGTGCTACGAGTGGGTGCTGCTATGGTGACCAGCGAGCTGAGATAGGGCGGGGCTTTACCTAGCAGAGACTTGTAGATAACCTGTAGCCAGTGGGTTTGGCGACGAGTATGAAGCGAGGGTCAGCCAACGAGAGCGTACAGGTCGCAGTGGTGGGTAGTATATGGGGCTTTGGTGACAAAATGGATGGCACTGTGATAGACTACATCCAGTTAGCTGAGTAGAGTGTTGGAGGCTATTTTATAGATGATATCACCGAAGTCAAGGATCGGTAGGATGGTCAGTTTTACGAAGGTATGTTTGGCAGCATGAGTGAAGGATGCTTTGTTGCGAAATAGGAAGCCAATTCTAGATTTAATTTTTGATTGGAGATGCTTAATGTGAGTCTGGAAGGAGAGTGCATGGTTGGTTTGGCGGGGTATTGTTTGGTTGGGGTCTGGGTGTGGGTGTGGATGTGGATGTGGCTGGTGGTGCTGTGGTTTGGATGTATGTCCTCTCGATGTGGGTCCTCTTGGTGTAGGCTGTTCAAGTCCAGGGTAGAGTGGTGGGCCAGTTAAACACTTAGTTTTGAGGCACAGTCAGGTTTTAATAGTTGAATTTACTTGCTGTATGGTGGCAAGGTGGAAGTCTTTTCGTGGTAGCAGGGTGGAGATAACCACTTGTGCGTCGGGGAAAGTTATTCAATTCAATTCGAAGGGCTTTATTGACAAGAGAAACATATGTGTACATTGCCAAAGCAAGTGAAATAGATAAACAAAAGTGAAATAAGCAATAAAATATTAACAGTAAACATTACACTCACAAAAGAATAGAGACATTTCAAATGTCATAATATGGTTATGTACATTGTTATAACGATTAGGAAATAGTTAAAGTATAAAATGGAAAATAAATAACGATAAATATGGTTGTATTTACAATGGTGTCCTTCACTGGTTGCTCGTTTATTGTGGCAACAGGTCATAAATCTTGCTTCTGTGACGGCCCACTGTGGTATTTTACCCAGTAGATATGGGAGTTTATCAAAATTGGATTTGTTATCAAATTCTTTGTGGGTCTGTGTAATCTGAGGGAAATATGTGTCTCTAAGTATGGTCATACATTTGGCAGGAGTTTAGGAAGTGCAGCTCAGTTTCCACCTCATTCTGTTGGCAGTGTGCACATATTCTCTCTCTCTCTCTCCCTCTCTGAGTCTCTGTATTATCCATTATTCATTAAAGAGTCCAACCCAGAAACAAAGGTTTAAGACCTGTCCAACAGAGCCTTGTTGTGTGTTTGCAAACACAACTTTCTTCCTCCATCTCCGTGGGCGTAGCAGGGAGCCACATGATGCTACACACAGTATCGTAAGTATATACCAGATTCTCTTTCTTCCTCCATCTCCGTGGGCGTAGCAGGGAGCCACATGATGCTACACACAGTATCGTAAGTATATACCAGATTCTCTTTCTTCCTCCCTCTCCGTGGGCGTAGCAGGGAGCCACATGATGCTACACACAGTATTGTAAGTATATACCAGATTCTCTTTCTTCCTCCCTCTCCGTGGGCGTAGCAGGGAGCCACATGATGCTACACACAGTATCGTAAGTATATACCAGATTCTCTTTCTTCCTCCATCTCCGTGGGCGTAGCAGGGAGCCACATGATGCTACACACAGTATCGTAAGTATATACCAGATTCTCTTTCTTCCTCCATCTCCGTGGGCGTAGCAGGGAGCCACATGATGCTACACACAGTATCGTAAGTATATACCAGATTCTCTTTCTTCCTCCCTCTCCGTGGGCGTAGCAGGGAGCCACATGATGCTACAGACAGTATCGTAAGTATATACCAGATTCTCTTTCTTCCTCCATCTCCGTGGGCGTAGCAGGGAGCCACATGATGCTACACACAGTATCGTAAGTATATACCAGATTCTCTTTCTTCCTCCATCTCCGTGGGCGTAGCAGGGAGCCACATGATGCTACACACAGTATCGTAAGTATATACCAGATTCTCTTTCTTCCTCCATCTCCGTGGGCGTAGCAGGGAGCCACATGATGCTACACACAGTATCGTAAGTATATACCAGATTCTCTTTCTTCCTCCATCTCCGTGGGCGTAGCAGGGAGCCACATGATGCTACACACAGTATCGTAAGTATATACCAGATTCTCTTTCTTCCTCCCTCTCCGTGGGCGTAGCAGGGAGCCACATGATGCTACACACAGTATCGTAAGTATATACCAGATTCTCTTTCTTCCTCCACCCTCCTTTATAGATACTATATACACAGAATGACTGTACCCTATATTCACGTGCTATATACACCCACCTCCATAATTATTGACACCGTTGATAAAGATGAGCAAAAAAGACAACAAAAATAAGCTAACAAAATGTTATATTTGGTCCCATACTCCTAGCACGCAATGACGACATCATGCTTGTGACTCTACAAACGTGTTGGATGCATTTGCAGTTGGCTTTGGTTGTCTTTCACATGATTTTGTGCCCAATAGAAAGGAATGGTAAATAATGTACTGTGTCATTTTGGAGTCAGTTTTATTGTAAATATGGATAGAATGTCTTTCACAAAACTTGTACATAAATGTGTATGTTTCCATAATAACAGATAATCCTGAATGTATTGTGAATAATGTTGCAGAGGCATACAAATCATAGCAATGAAAGGGGATGTCTTGGGGTTATGATCTTTGTGCCTCTGTAACTTTCTCCCAGATATGTATCACTCCATCTGCCCTGTCTCAGAGAGCTAGTACATATGCTATACAGTGCCTTTGGAAAGTATTCAGACCCCTTGACTTTTCCCCCCTCATTAATTGACACATATTACCCCATAATGACAAAGCAAAAACAGATTTTTTGAAATGTTTGCTAATTTATAAATAAATACAAAACTGAAATATCTCATTTATATACGTTTTCAGACCCTTTACTCAGTACTTTGTTGAAGCTCCTTTGGCAGCGATTACAGCCTCGAATCTTCTTGGGTATGACGCTACAAGCTTGGCACACCAGTATTTGGAGAGTTTCTCCCATTCTTCTCTGCAGATCGTCTCAAGCTCTGTCAGATTGGATGGGGAGTGTCGCTACACAGCTATTTTCAGGTCTGTCCAGAGATGTTCTGGCTCTGGCTGGGCCACTCAAGGACATTCAGAGACATATCCCGAAGCCAGTTCTGCGTTGTCTTGGCTGTGGTCGTTGTCCTGTTGGAAGATGAATCTTCGCCCCCAGTCTGAGGTACTGAGCGTGAAGGTTTTCTTCAAGGATCTCTCTGTACTTTGCTCTGTACCTCTTTCACTTGATCCTGACTAGTCTCCCAGTTCCCTGCCTCAGAAAAACATCTCCACACCATTTAAGAATGATGGAGGCCACTGTGTTCTTGGGGACCTTCAATGCTGTAGACATTTTTTGGTACCCTTCCCCAGGTCTGTGCTGACACAATCCTGTCTCTAAGCTCTACAGACAATTCCTCATGGCTTGCTTTTTGTTCTAACATGCACTGTCAACTGTTGGGGCCTTATAAAGAAAGGTGTGTTTCTTTCCAAATCAAGTCCAATCAATTGTATTTGTCACATGCGCCGAGTACAACAGGTGTAGACCTTACAGTGAAATGCTTACTTACAAGCCCTTTACCAACAATGCAGTTTTAAGAAAATACCTAAAAAAAGTAAAAGATAAGTATAACAAATAATTAAAGTGCAGCAGTAAATACAATAGCGGGGCTGTATACAGGGGGTACCGGTACAGAGTCAATGTGCGGGGTCACCAGTGTCGAGGTTATTGATGTATTATGTACATGTAGGTAGAGTTATTAAAGTGACTATGCATAGATAATAACAGAGTGTAGTAGCAGCTTATAAGGGGGGGTCAATGCAAATAGTCTGGGTAGCCATTTGATTAGCTGTTCAGGAGTATTATGGCTTGTGGGTAGAAGCTGATTAGAAGCCTTTTGGACCTAGACATGGCGCTCCGGTACCGCTTGCCGTTCGGTAGCAGAGAGACCAGTCTATGACTAGGGTGGCTGGAGTCTTTGACAATTTCCTCTGACACCGTCTGGTGTAGAGGTTCTGGATGGCAGGAAGCTTGGCCCCGGTGATGTACTGGGCCGTATGCACTGCCCTCTGTAGTGAATTGCATTCGGAGGCCGAGCAGTTGCCGTACCAGGCAGTGATGCAACCCGTTAGGATGCTGTCGATGGTGCAGCTGTAAAACCTTTTAAAAATCTGAGGACCCATGCAAATCCTTCCAGTCTCCTGAGGGGGAATGGATTTTGTTATGCCCTCTTCGTGGTGTGCTTGGACCATATTTGTTTGTTGCTGATGTGGACGCCAAGGAACTCTCAACCTGCTCCACTACAGTCCCGTTGAAGAGAATGGGGGCATGCTCAGTCATTATTTTCCTGTAGTCCACAATCATCTCCTTTGTCTTGCTCACGTTGAGGGAGAGGTTGTTGTCCTTGCACCACACGGTCAGGTCACTGACCTCCTCCCTGTAGGCTTTCTCATCATTGTCGATGAACAGGCCTAGCACTGTTTTGTCATCAGCAAACTTAATGATGGTGTTGGAGTTGTGCCTGGCTGTGCAGTCATGAGTGAACAGGGAGTACAGGAGGGGACTGAGCACGCACCCCTGATGGGCTCCCGTGTTGAGGATCAGTGTGGCGGATGTGTTGTTACCTACCCTTACCACCTGGGGGTGGCCCTTCAGGAAGTCCAGGATCCAGTTGCAGAGAGTGGTGTTTAGTCCCAGGGTCCTTAGCTTAGTGATGAGCTTTGAGGGCACTATTGTGTTGAATGCTGTGCTGTAGTCAATTAAATAGCCTTCTCACATAAATGTAGGTGTTCCTTTTTTCCAGCTGTGAAAGGGCAGTGTGGAGCGCAATAAAGATTGCACCATCTGCGGATCTGTTGGTGCGGTATGCAAATTAGAGTGGGTCTATGGTTTCTGGATTATAGTGTTGATGTGAGCCATGTCCAGCCTTTCAAAGCATTTCATGGCTACAGGCGTGAGAGCTACGGGTCGGTAGTCATTTAGACAGGTTACCTTAGTGTTATTGGGCACAGGGACTATGGTGGTCTGCTTGAAACATTTTGGTTTTACAGACTCAAACAGGGAGAGCTTGAAAATGTCATTCAAGACACTTGCCAGTTGGTCAGCGCATGCTCGGAGTACACGTCCTCGTAATCCGTCTGGCCCTGCGGACTTGTGAATGTTGACCTGTTTATTAAAGGTCTTCCTCACATCGGCTGCAGAGAGTGTGATCATACAGTTGTCCGGAACAGCTGATGTTCTCATGCATATTTCAGTGTTACTTGCCTCGAAGCGGGCATAGAAGTTATTTAGCTCGTCTGGTAGGCTAGTGTCGCTGGGCAGCTCTCGGCTGTGCTTCTTTTTGTAGTCTGCAAGCCCTGCCACATCCGACGAGCATCTGAGCCAGTGTAGTACGATTCAATCTTAGTCCCGCATTGATGGTTGATGGTTCATCGGAGGGCATAGCAGGATTTCTTATTAGCTTCCAGGTTAGAGTCCCGCTATTTGAAAGCAGCAGCTCTACCCTTTAGCTCAGTGCCTATATTGCCTGTAATCCATTGCTTCTGGTTGGGGTAAGTACGTACAGTCACTGTGGGGAGGACGTACCTCAATGCACTTATTGATGAAGCCAGTGACTGATGTGGTGTACTCCTCAATGCCATCGGAAGAATCCCGTAATATATTCCATGAAGTTGTAGAAACAACTCAAGAATGATCAATGGACACAGGATGCACCTTAGATCAATGTTGAGTCTTATTGCAAAGGGTCTGAATACTCATGTAAATAAGGTATTTCTGTTATTTATTTGTAATAAATTAGCAACATTTTATAAAAACCTTTTTTTTCATGAATCCACTTTAGAATAAGTAACAAAATGTAGAAAAAGTCAAGGGGTCTGAATACTTTCCGAAGACACTGTATATACATTTTGTTGTGATTTATTGTCATTGGCCTACACACAATACCCCATAATGTTGATGTAGTATAATGTTCTTTAATATTTGTACAAATTAATAAAAACCTGAAACTACTTTAGTTCATAAGTATTCAAGCTCTTTGTTATGGCAAGCCTAAATAAGATCAGGAGTAACAATGTGGACATAATAAGTTGCATGGACTCTGTGTGCAATAACATGAATTTTGAATGACTACCACATCTCTGTACCACACACATACAATTATCTGTAAGGTCCCTCAGTCGAGCAGAGAATTTCAAACACAGATTCAACAAGGACGCCGGATGTTAAATCATTTTAATTTTTAATTTTTAAAGCAGACATTGAATATCCTTTTGAGCATGGTGAAGTTATTAATTACACTGAGTGGTGTACCAATACACCCAGTCACTACAAAGATGCAGGCGTCCTTCCTAACTCAGTTGCAGGAGGGAAGGAAACTGCTCAGGGATGTCACCATGAGGCCAATGATGACTTTAAAACAGTTACAGAGTTAAAAATGGCTGTGACAGGAGAAAACTGAGGATGAATCAACAACATTGTAGTTACTCCAGAAACTTGACAGAGTGAAAAGAAGGAAGCCTGTACAGCAAATAATATTCAATATCACGCATTGTCTTTGCAACAAGGCATATTGAAAAACATGTGACAAAACAATTAACATTAGCTCCTGAATGCAAAGTGTTTGGGGCAAATGGGGACTGGGGAGTTTTTCGGGGTAAAAAATGAATGGAATGGAGCTAATCACAGGCAAAATCCTGGAGGAAAACCAGGTTGTCTGCTTTCCACCAGACATTGGGAGATTACTTCACCTTTCAGCAGGGACAATAACCTAAAACACAAGGCCACATCTACACTGGAGTTGCTTACGAAGAAGACAGTGAATGTTCCTTTGTGGCCGAGTTACAGTTTTGACCGAAATCTGATTGAAAATCTTTGGCAAGACCTGGAAATGGTTGTCTAGCAATGATCCACAACCAATGTTAGTGCTTCAATACTTTTTAACAGAATAATGGGAACATTTTGATGTCTGTTCCTTGAACTCTGTGAAGCATTTATTTGGGCTGCAATCTGAGGTGCAATTAACTCTAATGAACTTATCCTCTGCAGCAGAGGTATCTCTGGGTCTTCCTTTCCTCTGCTGGTCCTCATGAGAGACAGCTTCATCATTGCGCTTGATGGTTTTTACGACTGCACTTCAAGAAATTTCACATTTCTTGAAATTTCCCGCATTGACTGACTTTCAGGCCTCAAATGGAAAGAAATTCCACAAATTAACAAGGCACACCTGTTAATTGAAATCCATTCCAGGTGACTACCTCATGAAACTGGTTGAGAGAATACCAAGAGTGTGCAAAGCTGTCATCAAGGCAAAGGGTGACTGCTATATAAAATATATTTTGATTTGTTTATCACCTTTTTGGTTCCTACATGATTCCATATGTGTTATTTCATAGTTTTGATGTCTTCACTTTTATTCTGCAATGTAAAACATACTTTTAAAAAACTTTAATGAGTAGTTGTGTTTACATTTTTGACTGGTACTGTATGTAAATGTGATATTTCTGTATTTTATTTTCAATACATTTGCAAAAATATCTTCTTTTTTTCCAATTTGTCATTATGGGGTTTTGTGTATGGAAAGGTGAGAAAAATATATATTTAATAAATTTTGAATTCAAGCTGTAACACAACAAAATGTTTTGTATATATATATATATATATATATATGTATATATATAAATATATATATTTCATATTCCTAACCCTCTGAGTGTAGGCAGATGGAGGGAGCAGAGGCTCATTAACTGGTCAGTTTAGCTAATGTAATAATGGTTGGACAGAGAAAGAGCCCACTAATGAACACCTTGCTGGGTTTATCTGCGCTATCCAATCCATTTCAGCTTCTCTTAATAGGAGATGGCAAGGCCTGTCGCCATGGCAAGACGTCGCCAAGGTAATTGGGCTTTTCAGACAGGCCGGGTTGCCAGGATATGGTGATAGAATATGGAGAAAAGAAACTAAATGGGACAGGAAGGTATTATTTCAAAATGAGTATGCTTCAGCAAGCATATTTGGAGAATGGGGGTTCCATTAACCTATTTGTTTCACCTTTCGTGCTTTGAATGTGTGATTGGCAGTTTGATTTGGGCTTGGACTTGTGCACCTGTGGGGTTTCTGAGGTCCATGGTTATAGCCTATGTATGCTGATGTGCACTTATACTGACACACAAATGATCACCCTCCATCTCCTTGACACTGAAAAGCCACCTGCTCCAGTGCAAAAAAAAAAGACAGTACATATACCGCTCTCTCTCTGTCATTTTAACAAGGACAGACAACTAATGTTGCTGTGGTCATCACAAATGGCAGGCTACTCTCTCTCACAAAACACACATAGGTGAGGCCCCTAGACTCTCTCTCACAGTAGGCGAGGCCCCTAAGCAGTGTGGAACTCTAATTCCATCAGTGTGGTTGGGTTTTCCTTGGCCCCCGCTACACGTTAGCATGGCTGTCATCATTCCCCAGGAAGAGTCAGGGATTTTTAATTATAGTGTGTGCAAAACGCTACAGCGGGGGACACTTTCTGTTCCTTTGTCCTTTCTTTTCTTCGTCTTCCTTTTCTTCCCTGTCCCTGCTAAAGGTTGGTAGCCATGCCACACGCTCGCTAGGAAAAAGCTCCTGAAACTGGGTAATTTCAGCTTGCCGACTGTCTTGTCATTTGAAGCTAATTGCATGGTTTAGCAAGGCTCTGGCAATTACTGTTCCCTCCTTTGTGTAGTGCGATAGCTTTCAGGGGTCCGCTGGTTAAAAAGAATGGGGCTGCTGCTTTTTCGCTTGGTTGAATTCAATGTTATATTTTCCCTTCGAATGCAGATGTCTTCCCATAGAGGAAAAACGCAGGGCTGTAGGGACGAGTTAGTTATAATGCCACTGACACTAAACATATCAAACAAAGCAGGTTCTAGAGATGCCTGATAGTCTTGATCATGTAACTGATTGTAGCAAGTAGAGGGGGAAAGGTCTGTTAGTATTGTGCCTGGGCTAAATAGGAATTGGACCTGCATTTTCTATGGTGTTTTATTCAAGCCTGTGCTTGAACACACACACTCTTCCCCCCCTCCCTCTCTCTCTCTCTCTCTCTCTCTCTCTCTCTTTCACACACACACACACACACACACACACACACACACACACACACACACACACACACACACACACACACACACACACACACACACAAACACACACACACACAAAACACACAGAGGGGCACAGGAGCCTGTGGGATCAGGGCTGTCTGGTGTAAAAGGTCACGTGTCTGGCATGTCTGTTCTCTCCTGACGTGAGGAATGCAAAATGCTGTGTGTGTTTGTGAGTTTATGCGTGTATGAATTCATGCAAGTGTGTGTGTACATGCACGTGCATGCGCATATCCATGCTCGTGTTTCTCGGTAATATTGCGTTAAAATAGTCTGTCAGAGCACTACAGATAATGAGTCCTGGACAGACATGGCAAACTTCCTGACTAGACGAGGAAATATCCACCATGAACAACACATGCCTCGACTGGGCTACACTCAGAGACCTGGCTAGAAACGTAGGTTAGACGCTAGCTAGGAGGTGCCTTAGATCATTTCACATGCCCAACAGTGACCATGACTTGTTGACAGACAGAGCATGAGCTAAAGTGAAAAGAAGGGCAGAAGGAACAAGAACAATGAGGATGTTGTCCTCCCTTGCGGCCGGAAACAGTTGGGAGTGTGAGTGGGCTTTCGTTCTAGGCTAAGTCAAACAATGCTAAAGCTAATGAGTGTGTAGCTAGATAGACCAGGCCTGATTGGAGTGTTTTTGTAGTCAGACTGCCAGTGGCGAGGGATCAGCAGGGAATGTGGCGGTGATGAGGGTGAACTGTAAACCCTGGCAGATCACCCTGGCTTGTCTCTGAGGAAGAGAGAGAGAGGGGGGGGAGAGAGAGAGAGAGAGGTGTGATGCATATAAAAGAGAGAGAAGTACAAGTAGAATATCATAATAACTTGCATATGAGACATACTCAAATTCATATGCATGGAAAACACCACACCAGGGATATTTAAGTGCAGGCCACCCATGTTAGGTGTAGGTCAAATTTTTAGACATGCAGGTGATGGCTGTACACCGGGCATAAGGTGAGTTTTGGTGACATGAGACTAATCCTTTCCACAGCTATATTATACAGGTATAAAACACTCTGTCCCTTAGTGGGAACGCTAATATAAGTGTGTGTGTGTGGGGGTTGGTGCATGTGCGTGCATGCATGCTTTGTGTGTGTATTTTACTGCAATATGTCAGAGCCTCTGTCAGCATGTTCCTGTTTGCCTGTGTCAGTAATTGGTTTGCTAAATCGTATTTACATGCTGTCCACCCAGTGTATCCATGTTGCCTATGCAAATCATAGAGGCAGAAGGCAGAGATTCATTTCCAGATGCATCATTCACAGATATTTCATGCTCAAGGACCACCAACCAGATCACCACCCTGCATTCTCTCCTTCAGTGTGAGAAAGTATGGCCATATAAACAGTGCATTCGGAGAGTACTCAGACCCCTTGACTTTTTCCACATTTTGCCAGCCTCATTCTAAAATGGACAAAAATTGTTTTTTTTCTTCTCCTTATGAATCTACAAACAATATTCCACAATGACAAAGCAAATAATGTTTTGTCATGCAGAACCTGTATACAGGCACCCCAAATCTGATGTTTTGCCCAAAAGTTGGCAAAAGAGATGATTTGATTGGTCAAAAGACCAATTAGTGGAAAAATATCAGAATTAGGCTGCCTGTAAACCCAATTTGCTCTAGCATTTAGTGTCAGAGTGTAATAACTTGGTTGGACAGTTTTTGGCCACGGGTGTTACCTCACGAATATAGAGCAGTGGACGCCAGGCACTCTCGACAGCTATACCTCAAAAGATAAACGAAAAGGTAAGGCGGCCTTCTATGTATAGAAAAGAGTACTACATTCCCTGTAAATAAATAAATAATGTCCTTTCTGACTGTGTGGTGTGTGTGTGTGACTGTCTCTTTCAGTATGGGGTGTATTGCGGACTAGGTGCAACCTCGCCCAGTGTCTCCTATACACTCTACACGGTTCATTCCAAGGAGTCACAGTCAGTTAGTAGGGTCCAAACGGATCGCCCACAAACATCCTTCTATCACCACTCCGTCTCCGTCTCTCTCTTTGTCCCGCATTTGTCCCCTTCATATCTTCAGCTTCAGATGTATTCTGTTACCGTGCGTCACTGTTGGTAGAGAAACAGGTTAAAGGCGGAGATATGTCAGAGGTTTGGTAGCAGCACATCTATTATTTAAACAGCAGTGACTCCCATGCAGAGTTTCTACTCCCTCTTTTCCCCAAATTGAATTCCTTCTCTAAAGCCGAGCCAAGCCGGTCTCTCTGGGCCCCACTGATCCACCTCGGCCAACACTGTGAATCAACCATCCCGGGGTCCACCCTAAGGGCAGGCTGGTCACTAGAAAGAGATGGTGAATTCTGATGTTTGAAAAGATCCTGAGAACGTCGATATATGCCTTCCTGGGCGCTCACAAAACAAACAAAAAAACTCATGATGCTCAGAGCTGAAGCGCACTGCTCAGACCACTGTACTATGGCAGTTCACAATGCTCTAACAAACCGTGAGAATACTGTAAATACTGACGATACCTGATGTTAGAGCGCGTCATTTTGTTATTCTTTTCTTTAAGCCTTTCCCCCGAACAATAGCCCTAACCATTAACCACTCAGAATGAATACCTAAACTGTTAACATTTGAGTTGTTTCTCTTTTAACTCCGTAACCATGCGGAATTAACCCTGTAACCACGCAGAATTAGTGTTTTGAAAATAGGTTAATTCAAAAACATAACAAGTTGAATGGAAACTATGAGATCCTGTTGCCATGGGACCAACGGGGATGAACACAGAGTCATTTCAGTGCGGCTAGAGAATCTTGTCAGTTCAGCCACAGGATCCACACAGCATCATCATCTGGAAAGGATTGACTGGGAAGTGGTGGTCTCTCTCTCTCTCTCTCTCTCTCTCTCTCTCTCTCTCTCTCTCTCTCTCTCTCTCTCTCTCTCTCTCTCTCTCTCTCTCTCTCTCTCTCTCTCTCTCTCTCTCTCTCTCTCTCTCTCTCTCTCTCTCTCTCTCTCTCTCTCTCTCGTCATGTAATTTTCAACATAGCAGGATGTCAAGTACAGATAATGGAGCTTCTGGGTTAAGCTTACTATATAATTTCAGAGAATAAATGAATATACTCCCTTAGTGCTTCATCTTAACTGTAAAGTAGAAGTGCTACAGGCTATATTTCATATTAGATGTACTGGCACTGTGTATTTCGCTAGTAACTGGTACAGGTGTCTCTGTGTTACTGGCTCCCACTGTCTGTCCTAGGCCCTTCAACATTTCTCCAGCACCCATTTCTCCTCCCCTGCCATTGGCATGGCAACCCTCTCTGTCAGTCACTTAGGTTGCCATGGGAGCGGTTGATGTTGATTAGCCAATAGGACAAGACCTTGGGTTATTTAACATTACTCTCCTCTAGATCCCTTCAATGAGATCCTCACTGAGTGTCTTTGAACAAATACATTCCTATGTATTTGACTCTCTTCCTCTTCCTCACTGCACGCCATGTCTGAATATGGCCCGGTGTTCTTCAGTCAGCTCCGTTTTGACACATTCCCGTCCCAGAGAGAGCGTGTGGAGATCACAGACATGTTGTTCCAGATGGGGTCGGGATGGCCAAGACGACAGGCCGGGGAATGTGATTATTATTGCAGACCTGACTGTACATAAACCAAACAGGCCAATAACAGACCAGCTCCATGTAAGTGACTGGCCTGTGCAAAGCTGTGGGTGTACTATAGACCATCAACAACAGCTGGTTGTTTTTCGACCAATATGGGCTCAAAGGTAGTCTCTGAAACGATCTTCATGCCCATTATATACTTTGTGTATAAATTGCTGTGAGGTTCAACATTGATTTCTGATTCCCCACTCTGGTTTCTCATCTCCAGTTGGCTGGCCATCGCAGTTAGAAAAACGAAGAGAGACTATTTCTCCCAAAGCATTTTCTGTATCTAATCTCCCTGCCCTACTACTCTATCTATAATATACACAACACAAATGCACTATTCTGCAGTGTGATTGTGTTTACTGTTTTGTTTGTTCTTGTGTTTTTGATGGAGCTGGTTTTTCTGAAATGTAGTGATGAAAGCCTGAGGGCAGGTGTGTTCTTCTTCTCTATTCTAAATATGTTTACTTCCTGTGGTTATCGCTGTTTTTATGTCCTGCCAGGGCCTATCACAGGGGATGCTAAATCACAGGACTTGAGAAACAATATAACCCACGACCTAAGGAGAGTGTCACACACCGCACAGCAGCCCACTGCCCACTCACTGGTGTGTGATTGTGTGTGTGTGTACGTATGCGTGCCTGTGTGTGTGAAACCTGTGATTACTGGTTGCCTTTCAGGCCCACATAAAACAATGAAAGCACCCATTAAACACCTACCAGGCAAAATTCTTCTCAGTGGTTTTACAGACAAACACATTTAGAATAAAGGTCCACCACACTGCACAGTGAGACCGCCGAGGGTAACCGAGCAATAACAGGATCTGCAGTCAACTGACCTACACCCACCCCTGCACTGTTTGTTTATGTTTTGGGATTTGTGTATATGTGCTGCATGTGGAAATATTCAACTGTTCTAGCTATGTGGCTTCCTTCTCTACACTATATAATGATGGTAGTATTATCCTCTCTCTAATAAGCCCCTATTCAGTGTTCCCTTCTAGGTAGTCTATTCGCCAACTCAGTAGGGAGCATTCTGTGTAGTATTCTGTGTTATATTCCAGTCCTGGTTCCCTGTTCCTTGCTTGGGTGACTTGTCCTGACTTACAAGAGCCTCAGTGTCTCCCTTCTGCAATCATTAGACCCAGGCTGTCTGTAGAGGGGAGTCACTGGCAGCAGTATTACACTAAACCTGCTGAAGACATGCAACAGCAGAGACTGGGAGGGGCGAAGGGTGTGTAATCATACACAGAGACATATAGAGACACACACACACACTTCCATACGCATGCAGACATGCTGTATGCACACACACACACACATACCTACACACACGTTCTTCTCTCTGCGCCACTCGACTCCTTTCGTCTCATCTTTCTTTCATTGTTTCTGCTGAACCGTCTGCCTTCCTTTGGTTCCAGAAGTGGAGATTGCCTATTCAGGGTAAGTGCAGTATAGCTTTGCTTTCAATACCCCTCCAATCACACAGTGCTGTTCTTGGCATCAGGGCCTTGGGTGAGCCAGTGTTTTAACAAGTTTCACATAATCATCTCTGGAGGCCCAGAACGTACATGTACTTAACAAGACTCTCTTTTTCCGTGTGCTTCTTCTTTCGCGTTCCTGCCTCAGCTCTCCTGCGTTCTAAATTCTTTACTTGCTCTATTTTTTTTCAGAGTGTTCGACTATAGGAGGCTTTGTGCTTTGAATTCAATGTTGTGACATATCGTTCCCCCTTGTACTTCTTCCTGAACCTCTTTCTTTCTCTTTCTCCCTTTGAAAGTGATGAGGTGGTGTGTCTCCACAACTCTGCCTAAACATTTATGTTTTGGGAATCATGGGGAGGTTTTCTCTTTTCCTCTACCCAGTGAGTAATACTGGCTTTTATCTGCACTATGAAATTGATTTTTTTTTTGGGACACAAAATGTGGACCAGTGTATGAAGGAAACACTTACAGGGCCACAATGAGGAAGTGGGATGGGAGAGAGAGAGAGCGCTATCAGGTCTGAGTAGATTTACTGTGTTCATCTACCAAAAAAGAAAGAGGTATCTGGTCTTCACAGAAGCTAATTCATCCCCTTCCTGTTTAGTCTCCATGTAGCCTGGGGCTTAATATGATGACTCTCTCTCTCTCTCTCTCTCGCTCTCTCTCTGGTCCTGATCAACACTGGCACAATGGTCTACGGTGGCCAAACGTAGGCGGTGGCCGACACACAGCTAATCGCCGTAAACAAAAAAGGAACTAGCTTGACAAGCTTCCTAATCCGACGCACAAACACAGCATGTGGTAAAACTCCATGTTTTCAGGAGAGATAGCTACAGCACCAAGAGGCTTAGATTTCCTGCTTCTTCATTTCAACCTTCAGTGCAAGCTACCCTCCTTGTGTTGGCTGACACTTGTGTGGTTTGGGAGAAACAGAGTGTAAGATAGAAAGAGAAAGAATATGGAGGGAAAAAAGGAAAAAAAGGAAAGGAGCGATCAGCCTTTCATCTCACTGGCTGTCAGGTAGGGAACTACCATGGATCGTGTTTTCTGAGAGAGATTCTTTCGAAGAGGGTCCAAATTAAAAGCCTGGGGAGGGTGGAAGGTGTCAGGGCTGCAGCCGGAAACCAGAGCGCCTGAGAACCCCTCATCAGTCAAGGGTCTTAGTCCGGCCTCACACCTCAATGAGAGGTCCCTGTCATACGACCTTTCATAATTCCATAATTATTCCTATTCCTTTGCATAGGGATGAGGTAGCTAGAGATACACGCGACGGCTGTATAAAAATAGATATGTGAGGGAGTTGAACATTCTGTTGTGAGATAAAGAATCCTCACAGATGCTTTTGTGACGTTTCAAACACAGGTTTCACAGGGTGCGGTGTGTGAGTGAGTGAGTCATATAGAGCTGTCAGAGTGGTGACACAGAACCAGTAGAGTCTGTGGCCCCAGCCAAACAGAGATTAGAGCTATCTGCCTGTCTGTCTGCCTTACTGTCTGACTGTCTGAATGCCTGCCTGTCTGTCTGCCTGACTGTCTGACAGTGTTTCTGTTTTTCTGTGTGTCTGTGTGTCTGTCTGGAGACTAGCTGGGATATTTGTGGCTGCTTCACTACTGCAGTCAACTCAAGATACTCTTCGACAAACAGGCCTGTGCAGCTCTACCATTGTTTTGACTGCATGTTGTTTAGACACACACACACACACACACACACACACACACACACACATACACAAATAGACATGCAAGCATGCAAACACACACACACACACACACACACATCCTACTCTAAGGCAACCTAAGGCATAAATCCTGATCAATCACAAACTTACCCATGATACCTCTGTGGGACAAATCTGCTCCAGAGAGAAATAATGTTTTCCATCCATACTCCACATAGCTCTTATTCCTTATTCTCTTTCCTCACTCAGCCTAACTGTACCTTACACTGCAATAAACACTCCAGCAGAGGCTGTCACAGACACACACACGCAGTCTTCTTCAGCTGTGCTGTAGTTAATGTGAAGCAGATTATGTCCAGAACGTGTAAGGAAGTGTGGAGGTGATGTGACACCTAGCTGGCTGTTTAGACAAGGCACAGTAAACACTGCCATACCACTTGAGACACACTGAATTCCTGCCTGATTAGATGCTGCTAGGAGAGAGATTGTGTGCGTGCGCGTGTCTGTGTGTGTGCGTGCGTGTGTGTGTGCTTCCCCTGACGTCAAGTGCCAAGGGAATGACAGGTTCCTCTTTCCCTCTATTGCAATTTACTCCGTCTCCATACAATAAAACGGACTCCTGGAATTTGAACGGCTTTGGTATGGAATTATATGAGCCCTCACTCATCTTTCGTGCTCTGGAATTCCTCCCAAAGTTCAAGTGAGCTTACAGTGCTGAAGTGTGTTATTCGTTTGAGATACAGGTTGCAATGTTTTCATCATGTGAAACACATTCACCATGCTTTTGGCGCTGTAGATTTGCTTGACATGCAACAGACTGTACTACTGACATATGACAGCCAGACAGATATCAACATTAAAGCGCTTGTCTCTGCCTCTCTGGGTTAGGCTCGGTTTGGGCAGCAGAATGACGCTGGTGCCCTTTAGCTTCACGCCATCGGATCTTGGTTTCCGTACAAAATGTACGAGTCTATGATTTATTTGTACTGCATTTACCACAGGCACCTTAATTGGGCAGGACAGGCTCAGAGTAACAGTAACGGAATTAACGGTTTCCATGTGTTTGACACCAATTCTGTTCACTTCCTTCCAAACATTGTCCTCCCCTCACCAGCCTCCTGTGACATGTACAGTCCATCATTATTAATATACGCTCTGTATGCCTACTGTATACGTATCAATCCCAGTATTTATCTAAATGTTTAATAATAGATTTTTTTTTCACACAAAAAAAGCTCAGTATTAGCCATATAGCTATATACAGTAATTACAGAGCAATATGTGCCAGGTCTAAGCATTCTTCTTCTTAATCCAACAAGCTGGCCACATTGCAGTCAGTCTCCTCACTCAGACGGAGTCCCATTAGTGAGCTCTGTTTACGTCTCCCATCAGTTTCCTCCTCCATATCTCCAGGAGTCAGACTGTGTTATTACAATTGGCCCTGGAATACAGTACAGACAGCAGGGAACGGCCTGATCTTCCCAGAAAGGAAAGAGACTTCACTCCCAATGCAGTTTGACCTGAGGGGGGGAGGGAGTAAGAAGGGTGAGAAGGAGTACGTTAGTTGAAAGAGAAAATGTTCGGAAGCCCCCACCCTAACAAAAGTTGTTCTTGCTTGTTTGTAAGCCTTACCTATTCAATCAATCGCAATATGCCATTGTAATTGAGTCCCGGCGAAGAGGGACGAGTTTGGCAATTAAAGGTTCTGAGGGTTGCAGCTTTGTTTGACGTAAGTTCACCCCCCCACCCGCGCTCTCTGTCTCACTCTCCCTGTCTCCCTCTCTCTCTCTTACCCAGACCACTCGGACATTCTCCTGCGCTAGTCTTTCTGTCTCACTCTCTCGCTCTCTCTCTGCCTCTCTCGCTCTCTCAAACCCTGCAGCCTGGTAACAGAGGGAGGAAGGAGAGGAGGGGATAAGGGGCAGAGGAGAGGGGGCATTCCAAACGAAAACATCTGGACTCCCGTGTTGAAACAAGGGCCCTGTACCATCGGCCCATTAGGAGACTGATGAGGGAACAGTCAGCTGGATCAACCCAGCGCGTCTGGTTTACCCGAAGCCCTTTAATCATAGCTTATCTGCCCTAACATTACCACGTCTCCCTCTCTTTCCTTCTGACCCTTTGCCTTCACTCTCGCTCTTTCCTTCTGTCTCTTTGCACATTGTTCCTGGGTATTGTGTGTGTTTCGGTTTGGCTGTAGAACAACAGTGTCGGGCAGCGTGTAAGCTAATGATGAAAAGACTAGCGCAGAAGAACGTCCGAGAGGTCTGGGTGACGAATGCTGGGTAAACATGGGAACCAGACCATAGATGGCTATGGTTGGGTTTGGTTTGCGGTGCTGTTCATACGGTGTTATGGATGGGAATACAATTCAAAATATATGCCATATAGCAGATGCTCTTATTTACAGAGACAGTCATGCATGCATACTATACATTTTATATACCGGTGGAATCAAAACACTATCCTGGCATTGCCGGTGCAATGCCATACCAGCTGAGCTACCGAATACCACGTGTGTTGGGCTAGATGAGTGGGCCTAATCTGTCTTTGATACTTGCATGTTTGTATTGATTACCTGCATTCAACCATAGCCTGATGGAATCAGGCTGATCGCTGCGTTCACCATTCACCTATCAGTCTGGCATTGCTCCTCGTTGAAACAGTTTGAGTCTGTAATGAGGGGCATTAAAGAAAGAAACAGAGGGCTGCCTCATTCAAAGCACAGTGTTTGGCCCAAGAGGCCAGGGTTCCGGTCTAGAAACACCGTTTCGACTGCTCCTACTGTTTTGCTTAGCTACTGCAGTTTAACTGACTCCCGGCCCAGAAACAATGTCCACAGACGGCCACATAGAGAAGTCAGATTCTAAAAAAAATCTGAATAAGACACTTTCGGCATCACCTTTACGCACAAAACGTCCATTGAATTGCTTAAATATTTTTTTGCTGAGGCCGATATTTTTTTCCATCACTCACAGCCAAAGATATGAACATTTTATACTCATCCAATGTCTGCCATGTTTTTGGATTGTCGATGCTCACGCTGCTCCCTGTGCACACTGAGTGCTAGTTTGCATGTGATGTTGGTCCCTATAAACTGGATGCAACCCGGATATAGACGGACCATGAATCGAATGTGCGAACGTGAGTTCGAAAACAACGGGTTGGACATCTCGGACGCAGTCTCCAGTTCTTCTTATACTTATATTTATATATATATATATATATTATATTTTTTGTCCTTAACCCACCCGTTGTTTCTGAGAGGATGATGATCGGACGGTCCATTTTCGGGCTAATTCCAAAACGCATCTATTGGACACAGCCCAGACTGTATGTGAAGTGGAATAGAATGTTCCAGAAAGCAGGTTCCACCAGGCTAATACAACCAGGTACATTATTGATAAAACATTCTCATTTACAATAATGACCTGACCAAGAGGGTTCAGTGATACAGTATTGTCTCTGAGAATCCAACAGAATACTCCCCACATACATCAAGGCTAATTGAATGTTTGGCCTTGGTGACCACAGGTGACAAGAATC